>NW_019235742.1:455917-484032 GCF_002742605.1 Olea europaea var. sylvestris
TGAAGCAAACAGGAAACCCAGTGGACCAAAAACTGCCTTGGACGAACAGCAATTACACCGACTGAACCACCACTGAAATCTGGCCAAGTATCTGAAACCAGATTCAAAGCAGCTAGACTGAAAACTGCCTTAAATACAAATCGAACTAGAGCTGAAAACCAACTGGTAGCTTTCAAACTTTGAAGAACTGAACACAAACAAATTGAAAATCCCTCCAAAAACTAGATTTAAGTAGGACCAAGTAAAATGCAATATATTTAAATTCAATTTTCACCAAAAGGAAGTAAAAATTGAATTGAAACACAAGAAAAATCTCAAGAAGCCAAGGCACTTAAGTGGGATTTTCTCTCACTAGAATTGAGAGCATCTCTTTCTAACCTTGATTGAGAGCTCTTTCTAGATTCTGAACATACTTATTCTTTATTTTTATATTAGATCACACTATTTTCAATTATAGTATTTTATTCAAATTTATGCACAGTAAATATAATAACGTAAACATGTTTAATAATGTTACATTAATCACATCAACAAAATAGAAATAAAATTTAGGTATACCAAAAAGGGGCAATTCCTTTAAATTTCTAACTATTATGCTTTGAATTAGTGCAAGTTTGGTTCAATAAAATATATTTGTCTATATAAAACATCACGGAGATTGAAAATGCTATGAATGAACAAGGACCCCAATGAAACTTAGTGTCAACAAAGGCATCTTCAGCCCAATTGATATGGTTAGATTAATTATTATTGGCATAATGAAGTTGAACTAATTAAAGATCCATGATTTTCTTCAAGGCAAGATCTTGATACGGTGTCTGGTTTTGGCTCAAGTTTTTGATATTCTACTTGGAAGAATCAGTTTTGTTCTCCCAGAAATTTGGAAGTGCAGCACCTTTCCATAATTTTCTTGCAGTTCCTTCAAGTTTTGACCGTATAGATCCATTCCAGCACTACATTTGCAACATTTCTGTTGGTTCTTCAGTTTTTGACGACTAGTTTGGGTTGCCGGAATTACAGTGGTGCCGAAAAATATTTTGGAAAGAGCAAATTTCAGGCCGTTATTGCAAGGTATCCATTTTTTTCCATTTTGAAATACGGGAAAAAAGTCAAGTAGAAATAATAGTGGGCAGTTACAACTTGTATTTGGTAAGTTACCAAATCCAGCACTCGGCCAAAAATCTGGAGAATTACCTATTGAGGCTGGATCCAATTCAAAAAAAAATAATCTAGCACATGGAAATTTCCAAAACGAATTTCCAGCACTTGGCCAAAAATCTGGGGACTTACCATTTGAGGCCGAATCCAATTCAAGCGGAATTTCAGCACATTGAAACAATGGCAGTTCCACATCCAATCCTGTGGATTCTATTAAGGCCTTCTGGTAGGAATTCAACCAAGCAAATTTTTAAATTACCTAGTGTATCCCAGACACTTGGTGTAGAGGATACATAATCGGAGGAAAAATCTACTGCAGCACATCAGGTAAACACTCCTGCCCAAGAAAATAAATCTGATGAAACCAAGGCTCAATGAACCAATTTATTCAAGGAGAACCGTGAGAGTGAGAATGGTTTCAAGCTCAAAACCTGCGAAAAATTGCCGAATATATTGGTTTTCGGAGAAAATGACTTTGATGATGATCAAATAGCATGGGGTTACTGATGAGTGATTTACACTCATTATATTATGCCATTAATTTCATGATTTTACTATCTTGGAGAGTATTTTAGAAGTGCTAATAAGTGATTTTGGTGTTGTTTTGTAGATTGATGGAAGTGGAGAAAACAAGAGTTAAAAGAGGCCAAAGGAAGGAAATAGGCAAAAGTTAGCGAAATTGGATGAAATGACCAAAATGTAAGAGATCCAAAATTTGGGGATTAAAATGCAATTAATCAAAAGTCGTGTTGAAACTCGTGATGAAGATTTGAGAGTGCTAGGAGTCAATTAGATGAATGAAGGTGTCAAAAGGATCAAATTTAGTCAAAATATGATCACAAATCATTTTCCAACCGAAAAGTTACGCGCCTGAGTTTTGGTCTCACATTGAGACTCATTTTTGACATAGAAAACAATCGAATTGAAGAATGATGCCTGTTGTAAAGTTGTAACCCTTTGAATTAGCTTTCCAACGTATCTTGAATCGCCTTGATCAGATATCGGGAGAAAAAATTATGATAAAAATACTGAAAGCTGTGCAGTGCAACCGAAGTAGTCCTCAGCGCCAGGCGCTATCCCTCATCGTCCACGCGCCCATCTTGCTGAAAACAAGCAGAAAGTCAATGCCCAGGTGCCATTAACGCAGCACCCAGGCGCTGCATTCCGAAACAGAAGAAAATTCTGATTTTATAATATTTTCTAGGCCCAATTAGTAACATGTTGTTCCCTAAATTCCAAGACACTATAAATACACAATTGAAGACCTAAATTAAGAGAGAGCCGCAAACTAAAAATCGGTGGGATCAAGCTGTTGGAAATCTACTTATACATGCACAGCGGAAGATTAAAATTATTTCGATCCCCATCGAGGAATTCTGCAAACCTTTTGCTTTTCTTTTCGTTCCAACAATTTTGAATCTGCCTCCTACAACTGTCCAATTGTCTAGCCTCCAATAAAATCTACACAGAGAATAAACTGTAACTACTAGGATTATTCCTCTTGTGCCAGCAAGAATAATGAAAACCAAACGGGCTCGGCCCGGTCCGGTCCAATATTTAATTAATCCATTTAATTAAATTCGTTCCGTGAATTAATCAATCCAATTAATTAATTCGGGACTATAAATAACCAATCCAATTAATTAATTTTATCCAACGATTGGATGAATTAATTAATTGGCAATTTGCAATCTTTCAATTCGCTTTTGTGTGCGACCCATCAGGTTCCCGACCATGATGCCTAACGACGTGAAATATTATTTTGATCTTATCAAAACTGATAAATTAAACACCCTTTTAATTTATCACAAATTCACACTCGCCATCCCAGATTGACATCTAGCAATGTATCAGGGCAATACATGTGATGGAAAATGTCACGTGATATGACAAAACCAAAATTGTTCGTTTACCAAGAAACTATAATCCCTTCATCAATATGATCCGATCAACTACGAGATATGGAAGTGTGTCAATCTCGATTATCGATCATATCTTTCATTCTACTATTAAGCCAATATGAGTCAAAAACTCCTTTTCGACTTATATGTATACCTTGGCCAAGGATTTCATTATTAACTTAATTGAATGAAATGCAGATCACAATCTCTTACTATCTAAGAATGACAAATCCTCTATTGGTCATTCACAACCTTCATATGGTTCTTGACATACCCGAACGATGTCGTATTAGCGGTCCTTGACAGAGCAACATCCAATACCATCAAAGCATGACTGTCCTCATACAAGGCACTATGATGACCTCAAGTCATAGGACCAATTCCACTACCAAACGTTAGAGATTGACCATTGACACTCAGATAGTTATCCATGTGGAATCTCTTAGCGGGTCTCCAATGTGTTTTGTTCTATAACAAAACATCCATGTGTTCATTTAAGTGTCACCACACTTTAGCTTGTGAGATCAGCTACTTACTTCACAAGTAAGAAATACCACACGTGATGGTCTATCCGTAATAACAATATCCGTATCTCGTTATTACTTACGACCACGGACGATTTAAGATTCAATCAGATATAACTTGTATCTCACAATCACAACTCCTTGTGATTAACAAATTATGAAAATTTGAATCTACGGACTCTATTATTTAATTAATTGTCTATTAATTAAATAATAGATCTGCTATTAAATTGCATTAATTATATATCAAAAGTATTTATGTCCAAAGTTGATTGGACCTATGGCATAATACTTACAAACTCCCACTTGCACTAGATCCAATCACTTATGTATCCAATATCATAAGTCTACATGACGATCATGTTTATGCTACGACAACTCTTTATCAGTGGATCTGCAATATTGTTAAATGTGGGAATTTGTTCATCTCTTTACGTCATTTCTATGCAGTATCTTTCTGATGAGATTATACCGCCTTAATACATGTTTGGATCATTGATGAGACCTTAGTTCCTTTGCTTTCGCAATGGCTCTATTGTTATTACAATACAATGGCATGTGATCAACAATATCAGGAACTACTTCAAGTTCATTTATGAACATCATGATCCAGATTTCAACTCTTTGCTACTTTTGAAGTAATCATGTATTAGGTTTCTACTATTGAATCAACGGTTGCTTCACGTTTGGAACCTTTCCAACAAACTGCTTAAGAGTAAACCAGTTTCTCGATATGAAATCTTCTCAAGATTTCATCTATGTAAATTGGGATGAGTTAAGCGATTTCTAGATCTACCTCTATAGATCAAGTTGCTTCTCCCATATCGTTCATGAATGAATCCTTTAACAACCATTATTTCCACGATTGAAACATAGGGATGTCATTTTCTATAAAATTAGGAATACGACAATGCTCCCACTATCTTCTTTTAAACACACAATTCGTCTTCAAATTTGATAAAATCAAACATTTTGACTTTTTCATCAAATCTAAGATTTCAGCTCCAAGAGACTTCTCTTAACCTATAATCACGGTATGCAACTGTTGCAAACAAAACCCGAATAGACTTCAACAAGGCTACAGGAGAAAGGTTTCACCAAGGTCAACACTAACCTTGACTTCTAGCCTTGCTTTGTATATATGGATATTCCCATCCATATTGACTTTTTCTTTGTGAACTATTTACAAAAATTTATGGGTTTTATTCCATCAGGAAGCTTGACCAAGGCCCAAACCTTGTCAAGTTTCATGGCCTCTTGCTGTCTCTTTTAAGTCAACACTTGACTTTATTTTGGTACAATTAGTAGGTTCATCATCCTGGATCAGTAATACCTGATTAGCAATCATGGATTCATACCTTCTTGAAAGTCGAATGATCCTACTAGATTCACATAGAGCTAAAATGTCCTCAGGAGTCTTTACTTCCTAATCAAGAGTATGTCCCATATCAGATATGAGATCAAACTCAGATTTATCAACTTGGCTAACTATATTTGTGGGCTCTTGAACTCTTTCAAGTTCTATTTTGCTCCCACTGTCCTCTCCTAGAGTAAACATTTTCTCTAAGAAGACGATATGTCGTGGGATGAAGAATTTCTTCACAATAATAGAATTTATATTCAAATATCTGCTTTGAATATCCCACAAATATGTGTTTATCGGACTTAGCCTCAAACTTATCCGATTCAAGGCGCTTCAAATAAGCGCCATGGCCCCAAACTTTCATATGAGATAAATTGGGACTACTGTCTTTCCATAACTCGTATGGAATTCTGTTAACCAACTTAGGTGTGACATGATTTAGTGTGTTGCACACTGCAATCAATACATGACCCCAAAACAATTTTAGGAGATTTGCATGGCTTGTTATTAATCGCATTATATCTAATAATTAACGTTTCCTCCTTTTAGATACACCACTATGCTGCAGTGTATATGAAGGAGTCCACTGCAAGAGAATCTCATTCTCTCTTAGATAATATAAATTTTATCTTTAAGAAATTCTCACTCGATCGAATCTTAATGTGAGGGTATCTTTACCCATTTGTTTCTCTACTTCTAGTTTGAATCCCTTGAACTTTTCAAGAGTTTCATGTTTAAGTTTTCATCAAGTATACATGATCATTGATGAAATAAGAGAAACATTACCTGACATTAATTGACACGAGTCCATATGCATCCCTATGCATTAGACCAGTAATTATGCTGACCTTTCTTCTTTTCAAGTAAAAGAAGATTTGGTCATTGTGTCAGGCATGCATAATTTGTACTTGCCAAAATCAATTAATCCCAAGTATACATCTCTATGTAACTTTGGAATTACTTTTCATCTATATGACAAAGTCTGTCATGCCATATTTCGGTAATAATTAGATTATCGCATTTATGCCTTATAATTTCTTTACTCATTATAGAATCCTTAATATTTAGAATATAAATGTTATTTTGTAACTTACCATAGCCATTAGGATCTTTACCAAGATAAACAAGAACAACAATTGTCCTTAACATTAAAATAGTTCATGTCCGAACATGAAATTCATTTTAATGTTCCAGTTATGGTGGGTACAAAGCAACATTTCTCTAATTCCATTACTAAGTCAAAAGGCAACGGCAAGAAGTATGCTCATATAGGCAATGCAGCAACCTTTGCTCATCTTCAACATGTAGGTCAACTTCTCCCTTTTGCAGTGGTCTACTTCTATTTAGTTTCTCCATATTTGTATAAATATGATATCTATATCTGGTATCAAATACTTAAGAAACTCGTGAAGTAGACGTAAGTCATGCAATATCTTCCAATGACATTTCATTCTATAATGAAAACAAGTGTAATTAGATTTGGTATTGTCCTTCGCTGAGACTGTCTTAACCTTATTGGTGCTTTCTCAAAACACCTTTAGATTTCCTCTTAACACTCTTAGAAGAATCAATGGTTTGCCCACTACCAATTTTGATAAAGGGCTTGACAGTTCTAACCATGTTAAGCAACTTAATGAGTATGCATTCGAGTATATTAATATCATAATTCATAATTAGTATGAATAACTGTATGACAGAGATTGCAGAGCTAAGTCAATACTTAGTTCATAGTTAATGATTGAACTCAATTGAGACACTTTTCATGTCGGGATAATATATAAAATGCATCAATTAATTTAACATGGACTTTTGTTAAATTAATTATTCTCCCACTGTTTAATTCAAATTTATGACCCTCTCACATAAATTTATGGAGTCCATACTCGACTCCCAGTGGGCTAGCCAATCTGTTATACTAAGATTTTGAGTGTACTCAACAAGCCTTAATATAACATTTGGATAGATACTATTATCAATTGTACCTCCATACAACTCCCAGATCATTAAGCTGACAAATCATTGTCTTCACACATCTTATGTGTTAGCTTAACATGCATCTAAAATTTATCTCTTTGAGTGTACTCAATAACAGATAAATTTTAGTTAAATTGAACCCATCATTCAGAAATATCTAATATTTCATAATGTCAAATATATCCCTAATAGACCAGCCTTGAGTGTACTCAACAAGTTGAGACGATTTGGAACTCTGGTTTTTCGCTATAATAATGGAAGGCAATCATAAATGTGACATAATATTTTGTGGAGGGATTTTGCATTCAAAAGTCTCATCAAAACAATAATATATCTATTTTATTATACATTTATATATATATATATATATATATATATATATAATAGTGTGGACGATTATGGACTTTACTATCGAGTCTTCTCGAGCCATAAGGAAGACTAATTGGTCAATTTCTAGGGGGTATTACACTGATCAATATCAGTGTACCATCTCCATAGTCTCCTCCTCTTCCTGTTTCTTCAATTAGTCCAATTGCAACATGTATCCTATACTAATTGGCACGCAGGCCTAAATGAAATTGGATTCGCAAATCCATAGTAACAATAATAATAACGAACTCGCAAGTCCAAAATGATCAAGAGCTCGCAGGCTCAAAATAATAACAATAATAACATGCTCGCAAACCCAAAACAATTAAGAGCTCGCAGGCCCATAAAACGACAAGAATAAAAATTAACCATTCAATACATCCATATGTCAAGTCCATAATCGTCCACTAATAATACATTTATCACATAAATGTATTCTTATATAATATCTAATATTATATGCAAACATATTTCAAGTTTCTAGCAATTAAGATTGTCTAAACTCTTTTAGACAAATGGATCGGAATAATTAAATAATTAATTAATCATATTAATCAATTATTTAATTAGCGGGCATATTTAATTAAAATCAAATTTTAGTTAAATACCGAATTAGAGTCCAACTCCAATTCCACAATTATAAGGCGAGATTATGTAATTAAAATCAAATTTCAATTAAGTATCGAATTAGAGTCCAACTCTAATTTCAAAACTTAAGGCGGTTGAATTTAATTAAAATCAAATTTTAATTAAATAACAAAATTAGAGTTTAACTCTAATTCCAAGATTTTAGGGTGGATTTATTTAATCAAAATCATATTTTAATTAAATACAAAATTAGAGTACAACTCTAATTCCAAGAAGAAATTTAGGGCGAGACAATTTAATTAAAATCAAATTTTAATTAAATGTCAAATTAGAATCCAATTCTAACTTCAATAACATATTTGGGTGAATAATTTAATTAAAATCAAATTTTAATTAAACACTAAATTAGAATCCAATTCTAACTTAAATTGAATTAAGATTTTAATTTAGGATAAAACTCCTAAATAAAATAAAATTCAATTTAGGGTCAAAGTTTAATATTTAAGTTAAAATCTAATTTTAACGAAAATATAAAAAGTCGTCAACTTTAAATAGAATTTTAAATCTAGGTCAAGATTAAAATTATGGGTCAAACCCATTTAAAGTACAATTTTAAAACCAATTCAAAATTCAAATTCAAAAACATTTGGAAATTGAAATTTGACCCAAGTTAAAATTTATAATCAAAGCCTCACAATTTAGAAAATTTCAGAACCGACCCTCCCAATTTCACAAATTACAGAAATAGGTCCTTATTTGAAAAATTACAACTTAACCCTAAAATTAAATTGCAGGCAGGGGCCTGAAAATTATCAATTTGCATTAGAGGCCCCTGCCTCCAATCACCCACAGTTTCCCTAAGATTCTCCCTCGATTTCTAAAACAACCCTAAAGTCGAATAGCCGGCGCCACTTCTACAATTAACAGTGAGAGACGCTGCTCTCAGGCGACGGCAACTCGCTGCTGCAGCGGCAGTAAGTCGAATAGCCGGCGCCACTTCTACAATTAACAGTGAGAGATGCTGCTCTCAGGCGACGGCAACTCGCTGCTGCAGCGGCATGTTGCTACCGCTGCAAGAGCAGCGTTAATCGCCACTGCAGCAGCGCGAACTGCAGTGGCGACCTTCGCGCGGCTGCAGTTGCAGCGGCAGCCGTCTCGCAACAGTTACCGTCGCAGTCTACTGCGCCTACCATCGCTGTACTTTGTGGCAGCGGTGAGCGCTGGTGCAACGGCGGTGAGCGCCAACATGCTGCTACTCGCTGCCAGCAACGCCCGTCCAGTTTTCAACCATTTTTCCTTTTTTTTTTATTTTGATCCCAAACAAATTTCTATTCAAAACAATTTTGAACATAAAATTAAATCTCTAATTGCTAGAAACAATTGTAAGAACAAAAATAACTTTTGATTATTCCTATATGTAAAGCAATTCCTAACAAACACAAAGTAGGCTCTAATACCACTGTTGGGAATCTATTTATATATACACAGTGAAAAATTAAAATTATTTCGATTCCCACCGAGGATCCCTTTGTGTTTAGATAGAGATCGTGATAAAGATTGTACCTTTGCAGAATTCTGCAAACATTTTGCTTTTCTTTTCGTTCCAACAATTTTGAATCTGCCTCCCACATTTGTCCAATTGTCCAGCCTCCAATGAAATCCACACAGAGAATAGACTGCAACTGCTAGGGTTTTTTCTCTTGTGCCAACAAGAATAATGAAAGCCAAATGGATCTCAAACCCTAGTTATGTATTTATATAAACCCAAACGGACTCGGCCCGGTCTGGTCCAATATTTAATTAATACATTTAATTAAATTCGGTCCGTTAATTAATTAATCCAATTAATCAATTCGGGGCTATAAATAACCAATCCAATTAATTAATTTTATGCAAGGATTGAATGAATTAATTAATTGGCAATTTGCAATCTTCCAATTTTCTTTTGTGTGCGACCCATCAGGTTTCCGACCACGATGCCTAACGACGTGAAATATTATTTTGTGATGAAAAATGTAACGTGGTATGACAAAATCAAAACTATTCGTTTACCATGAAACTATAATCCCTTCGTCAATATGATCTGATCAACTACAAGATATGAAAGTGTGTCAATCTCGATTATCGACCATATCTTTTTTTTTTTAACGAGGTGTCCCAGCTTGCGCCAGACTATATATCCTTGTCCCTGAACCTCCGGCCCCTAGCTGCTCAGGGAGGTAAATCGCAGGATGTGCCCTTGTTGGTTCCCAGGTTCCCACATGGCTTTTACTCCTTCCCCAAAGGAAGCCTCCTCCATGGTGATTAATCCACCAATAATTCCTCCTTTATTGGATCAAAGGTTCCCACCAGGAATCGAACTCTCCACGCTTGGTTCCAGAGCCCCCCAATGTGATTGTTCCGCCAACTTGGATGTGCCCTGGGGGGCTTATCGACCATATCTTTCATTCTACTACTAAGCCAATATGAGTCGAAAACTCCTTTTCGACTTATATGTATACCTTGGCCAAGGATTTCGTTATTGACTTAATTGAACGAAATGCAAATCACAATCTCTTACTATCTAAGAGTGACGAATCCTCTATTGTCATTTACAACCTTCATATGGTTCTTGACATACCCAAACGATGTCGTATTAGCGGCCTTTGGCAGAGCAACATCCAACACCGTCAAAGCATGACTGTCCTCATACAAGGCACTATGATGACCTCAAGTCACAGGATCAATTCCACTACCAATTCCATTTTTTTTTCGATCCAAAACTAATTTCTATTCAAAACAATTTTGAACATGAAATTAAATCTCCAATTGCTAGAAACAATTGTAAGAACAAAAACAACTTTTGATTATTCCTATACGTAAAACAATTCCTAACAAACACAAAGTAGGCTCTGATATCACTGTTGGGAATCTACTTATATATGCACAACGGAAAATTAAAATTATTTCAATTCCCACCAAGGATCCCTTTGTGTTTAGATAGAGATCGTGATAAAGATTGTGCCTTTAAAGAATTCTGCAAACCTTTTGCTTTTCTTTTCGCTCCAGCAATCTTGAATCTGCCTCCCACGGCTGTCCAATTGTCCAACCTCCAATGAAATCCACACAGAGAATAGACTGCAACTGCTAGGGTTTTTCCTCTTGTACCAGCAAGAATAATGAAAATCATATGGATCTCAAACCCTAGCTATGTATTTATATAAACTCAAACGGGCTCGGCCCGGTCCGGTCCAATATTTAATTAATCAATTTAATTAAATTCGGTCCGTGAATTAATTAATCTAATTAATTAACTCGGGGATATAAATAACCAATCCAATTAATTAATTTTACCCAACGATTGGACGAATTAATTAATTGGTAGTTTGCAATCTTCCAATTCTCTTTTGTGTGCGACCCATCAGGTTCCCGACCACGATGCCTAACGACGTGAAATATTATTTTGATCTTATCAAAACTGATAAATTAAACACCCTTTTAATTTATCACAAATTCACACTCGCCGTCCCAGATTAACATCTAGTAATGTATCAGGGCAATACATGTGACGGGAAATATCACGTGATATGACAAAACCAAAATTGTTCATTTACCATGAAACTATAATCCCTTCGGCAATATGATCCGATCAACAACGAGTTATGGAAGTGTGTCAATCTCGATTATCGATCATATCTTTCATTCTACTATTAAGCCAATATGAGTCGAAAACTCATTTTTGACTTATATGTATACCTTGGCCAAAGATTTCGTTATTGACTTAATTGAACGAAATGCAGATCACAATCGCTTACTATCTAAGAGTGATGAATCCTCTATTAGTCATCCACAACCTTCATATGGTTCTTGACATACCCGAACGATGTCGTATTAGCGGCCCTTGGCAGAGCAACATCCAACACCTTCAAAGCATGACTGTCCTCATACAAGGCACTATGATGACCCCAAGTCATAGGACCAATTCCACTACCGAACGTTAGAGATTAACCACTCATACTCAGATAGTTATCCATGTGGAATCTCTTAGTGGGTCTCCAATATTTTGTTCTATAATAAATCATTCACGTGTTCATTTAAGTGTCACCACACTTTAGCTTGTGAGATCAGCTACTTACTTCACAAGTAAGAAATGCCACACGTGATGGTCTATCCATAATAACGATATCCGTATCTTGTGATTACTTACGACCATGAACGATTTAAGATTCAATCAGATGTAATTTGTATCTCACAATCACAACTCTTTGTGATTAACAAGTTATGAAGATTTGAATTTACGGACTCTATTATTTATTTAATTGTCCATTAATTAAATAATAGATCTGCTATTAAATTGCATTAATTATATATCAAAAGTATTTATGTCCAAAGTTGATTGGACATAGGGCATAATACTTACACAAGCCACACACGAAATTTGGAGACGGCAAAACAGGGAGTCAGCTGCCCAAAAATTCTACAAATTAGAGAGAATCTGGAGAGGAAGAGCCGACAACTTCAAGAGGATTGAAAGGAGTTCATCCGACCAAACGTAACAGGAAGGCAGGAGTCAAAATTTTGGCAGGTTTACTTCTTCAATTAATCAATTTGGTGGATGGCTGGACAACCCTAAAAGAGTCAAAGGACAGAAACTAATTGAGAGGCGTGGAAAATAAGGAAAGAAACGATTTACTCGTTTAATTTATTTTCTTTTTTCTTCATGTTTTACACTATAATTTGTATGAATTTAACGTCTTTAATTATGCACTGAACAAATTACCTAGGGTTGATGTAACCGAACTCAATATTATGGTTTGATGAATTTTTATAATTATTTAGTTTAATTTTTTCGTATATGTTTAATTGTATCGTGATTTTAATGCTTTCGATTGCCTGATCAACAATTGGATGATTTGATGCTCTAAATTTGACACTCGAGAGAGGAAAATTTAGGCGTGATCTAAGATTGATACAACATGGAATTTATAGGTTTCGAGAGAAGGTGTAAATCTATGAAGCTTACTCCACAAAAGAATCGGGTCTTTTATAAATTCGTGATCTTCAATTTCGAGCAGAGATGTTGGAATTGGGGTCTAGGGTTAATTTCTAATCAGTGCTCGAGAGAGGGGGTTAGAAATACATTAGGGTTCTTGCTTTTAAATAGGGGAAAATTAATCGAAGTAATTGGAATTCGTTGAATCATAATTGAGAGTTAGGTGAAACCAATCCCTAGGCCTTCTCATTTGATAAATTTGCATTCTCCAATTTTGTCGCATCCAATTCTAGTTAGATTCGTTTAATTCACTCATAAAACATTAAATCCATTCAATCATACATTTGTCTAAATAAAGTAGAAATTGCACAATTATAGTACTTAGTGAAATTTAAATTAAAATCCCCGTGGGTTCGACACTCTTTACTCTATTACTATATTACAAAACTTGACACCGTACACTTGCAGTATAAAATCACGTTGCATAAATCGCGTGGTAGTTACTACTTGGTTGGGTACTTTGCCGGCCCTTTCCCAGGTAAAACAACCCTCTTGTTCAGGTACCAATACTTGTACATCAAAGTGGATGGCTCGTGTTCAAATTTGAGAATTCCAACGATAGAGCACAAGTGCTTGAAGGCGGCTCATAATTTATTTACAGTCAAGTGCTAATGTTGAAAAATGTACAATAATTTTTCCATTTTGATGATGGTGAAATTAGCAATCTGCCTATATGGGTGACGTTGCCAGGATTGCCATTGAATTTTTGGACAGCTAATGCTCTGGGCATGATTCAACAAAAATTGGAAAACCAATCACAATTGATCTGCTCATGACAACGAAGGAACGATTATCATTTGCTCGAATCCTTATTGAGGTTAACGTTTCAAAAGATTTGGTTCGGTCCATTAAGATGAAACTCCCAAATGGTTAAGTAAAGGATCAATTGGTTTGCTATGAACACAAGCTAAAATTATGTTCCAATTGCAAGATATTCGAGCACAAAATGGATGCATCCAAAAAAAAAACTGTGCCTACGAGCCATAAGCATACTCCTCCTCTAAAGTATGTGGTAAAGGAAACGAGGACACAAGCTACCATACAGGACCAAAGCATTGTTGAAGGTTTGAATCAGGTAGCCAAAGACGATCAGAACATTGAGGGCAACTTCAGTAAGGATGCTATCGAACAAAACCATTTGTTGGAACGACTACAACTGGGGCAGATCCTATTGGCCAGAATGTTATTGAATCTGGATGAGCAGAATCCATAAATTAGGCCAACACACAAGCAGGCGCCCAACTGGCTCCAAACGAGGATGTCAATCCTTTCATAGAGGTAGGTAGGAAAAATGGATCAGTACCTATAAGTAAGAGTCCCATGTCGAGACGAATTACACCACAACCTATTGCAAATAATAAAGTGCATGTACAAAAGTAAAGAGTAGGCAATGAATCACCCAACTTACATGACACAAATGCAAATCCCGAAGTCCTGACACTAAAGCCAGCAAGTAATGATAGGCTTAAAGGAAAGCTTGACAAGCAACCAGCCAAACAACCGACGAAGGATAAAAAAAACGGAAAATGCCCTCTTTATATCATCATGAAGATTGCGTCATGGAACATTATTGACTTCAATATGCCCCTAAACAAAATGAGGTTCACCACCTCATTAAACAAGAATGCATTGATATTATTGGTACTCTGGAGACAAAAATCAACCACCAAAAGTTAGCTCGAATCCTGAGGAATAAATTTCGTGGGTAGAGACTCATACAGACAACTTTCTGGTCACATTCGGCAGGGAGAATATTGATCCTATGGGTCCAAACAAAAGTCAATCTGTATGTCTTGGAAGCTGCCCCACAAGTTATACATTGCGAAGTCAGGTCAAGGTAACTTCTATCGTATTTCATTTGAGTTTTGTTTATGGTTTCCATTCTATTGTTGCTCAAAGGCCATTATCGAATAACCTAATTGATTTTGGAGCTACATGTTTGATACCTTGGATGGTCTTGGGAAATTTTAATAGTGTACCTCCAATCGAGGAAAAATGTAATGGAGCGGAAGTGACTCAATACGAGACTAGGGATTTTGCATATTGTTGTTTACTACAAGTCTTACAGACTTGCGATCCATTGGATGCTATTACACTTGGTCGAAAAACTCAGAAGGTAGCATACCTTCAGTTTAGAGCAAGCTCGATAGAGCTATAGATAATGAACTGTGGCAGTAGGTGGCGATACACACCTTAGCAAATTTTCAATCAGCTCCTTTCGGACCATCACCATGCATTGTATCGCTTTTCCAACAAGGAGGAGGCAAAGCAAAATATTTCTAATTCTTCAATATGTGGACGGATCACTCTCATTTTCAATTTTTGGAATCAAGATCTAGGTCCATTTAAGGTTTGCAATACTGATCCAAATACAGCACCAGCCATTCCAACAACTAACGAAGAAAGTGATCAAGAAAATCTTCCAATAAAGATAGGCTCACTAAGAGATATCTATGATTCACTTGAGCATGGATTATTCTCTTTAAAGCCTCAATCATTCGAAGAAGCATCAAAAGACAAATGCTGGACAAAAGCAATGGATGAAGAAACATCCACCATTGAGAAAAATAAAACTTGGGAAATCGTTGATCTATCAGAAGGAAAGAAGACCATTGACTTGAAATGGGTCTATAGATTCAAATATAATGAAGACGGATCAATTGAAAAATGCAAAGCTCAATTTGTGGTCACAGGAATTACCAACAGCCAGAAGTTGACTTTACATAGACATTTGCTCCAGTTGTAAGAATGGAGATAATACGTATAGTTTTGGCATTTGTAGCTCAATTGAAGTTAAAAGCTTTTCAGCTCGATGTAAAATAAACATTCTTAAATGGCGAAATTCTCGAAGAAGTGTATGTTGAACAACTTGAAGGATTCAAAATCGAAGCAAAGAAGACAAAACTCATCCTCTTAAAAAGCATTATACAGGTTAAAGCAAGTCCCCCGAGCATGGAATAGCAAAATCAATAGCTATTTCTTTCAAAATGACTTCAATCGAAGCACAAGCGAATCATTCCTCTCTGTGAAAAATGTTGAAAAAGATTTTCTTGCCGTATGCCTTTACATAGATAATCTTTCTACTTCGAGACAAACATAACATGGTGGATGAATTCAAGAAGAAGATGATGAAAGATTTTGAAATGTCAAACTTGGTACCCACGAGATATTTTCTTGGGATTCAAGTAAAGAAAAGCCTGGTAAAAAATTTTCTCTCTCAAGAAAAGTATATTGGTGATCTTCTCAAAAAATTCAAAATGAGTGAGTCCAAGCAATCTCTATTCCAATGGCCTTAAATAAAAAAACTTACAATATTATGATGATGTTGAAAAAGTTGATGTCACACTCTACAAAACAATTGATTGGCTTATTGATTTATCTCAATACAAGGCAAGATATTACATACTCAATCAGCTTATTATCCAGATTCATGAATGAACAAGTAGACTACATTTTACAGTAGCAAAAAGAATTTTGAGATTCCTTAAAGGAACCAAGCGCTATGGCATCAAGTTTAAAAAGGAAAATAATTGCAAACTTGTTGGCTTTACAAATAGCAATTGGGTGGGATCAATTGGTGAAAGCACTACAACAAAACTATGATTTCGCGACAAGAATTTTTACGACATACAAAAAGTTGTTGCAATAAATGACTTAACGCGACACATTTTTAAAGTTTGTCACGAAGATTGTGATGAAAAAAATATGTACCAAAAACTATAAGACGACATAAAAAGTTGTCGTGAAATATGAGATGTTGCGACAAATAATAAAGAATGTCGCCGAAAATATGAGGGAAGCAAGGTGCCAAAATATTTTTGGTGGGAAAATTATGGCGACAAACCTTTTTTTCTTGCAACAAAATGTTTGTGATGTAATAGGGTCTCTTTTTGGCGATAAAAGAAATCTGTTGCTAAAAATTCTATAGTTGGAGGAAAAAAGGGCAACAAGAAAATAACTTTTTTGCAACGGACAAAAAATATTGTAGTAGATTTTTTACAATGCTCACCCATATACATAGAGTCTAATATTCTTGTAGAGTTGAAGGATACTGCAACATGCAATGCATACCGCAAAAGCCATCAAATGTATGTTGTTGTAAAGTTTTTACGATGTATCTTATCCGTTGAGTTTATTTTATCTTGTAACATTCTTTGCTGATTGTCTTAACTTTTTTTTTCTAACATAATTTTTTTTTGTAATAAGTGTTTGTTTTTTCGTCCGGCTAAATTTTAATGTGTTGTTGGAATTACTAAAAAACATTTTTCTAGAAGATATTGGATTACCAACTTCAACATATGATGCCAAGAAAATGCTAAGTGAATTGGGCTTAGGTTACGAGACTATTCATGCATGCAAGTATGATTGTGTATTATTTTGGAAAGAGCATGAATTTGCCACTAGGTGCCCAGAATGTGATGAAGCACGATACAAAACCAATTTTGGCAAGGGAAAGAAGGTGCCTCAAAAAGTATTGCGATATTTTCCATTGAAAAAAAGATTACAGAGATTATTCATATCTAGACATACTGCTAAAGATATGAGATGGCATGCAGAAGGCTGAGTTGAGGTAGAAGGTATTTTAAGACATCCAGCTGATGGTGAGACGTGGAAAGAATTTGACAAGCTATACCCAGAATTTATGCTAGATCCTCGCAATGCTAGGTTAGGTCTTGCAACGAATGGCTTCAATCCATTTGGAAACATGCGTAATTCCTACAGCATGTGGCCAGTTGTTCTAGTGCAATACAATATGCCACCATGGAAGTGCATGAAAGAACCTCTTATTATGATGTCATTGCTAATTCCAAGGCCACATGAGCCAGGAAGAGATATTGATGTTTATTTGAGACCTCTAGTAGATGAGTTGAAAGAATTATGGGAAGTTGGTGTTGACACGTTTGATGCTTATAGTGGTCAAATGTTTTCTATGCATGCAGCTATAATGTGGACCATTAATGATTTGCCTGCTTATGGAAACCTATCAGGATGGAGCACTAAGGGATACAAAGCTTGTCCAATATGTAATGAGAATACTTCTTCACGTAGGTTACGTAGTAAAATATGCTTTATGGGGCATCGACGTTATTTGCCACTTAACCATCCCTGGAGAAAAAGTAAATTACATGATGGTAAATGGGAATTACGACCACCACCAAAAAAGTTATTAGGAGATGATATTTTGAAGCAATTACAAGCTGTGAGGTATGGGAAACCTGGAAAGCACCCAAGTAATAAAGATAGAAAAAGGAAACGTACTCCAGATGAGATAAACTGGACAAGAAAAAGCATTTTCTTTGAGTTGGAGTATTGGTCTAAGTTGAAACTAAGGCACAATTTAGATGTAATGCATATTGAGAAGAATGTGTGCGATAATATCGTTGGAACATTGTTAAATGCCGGAGGGAAGACAAAAGATACGGATAAGGCTAGATTGGATTTGCAAGATATGAAGATTAGAAAAGAATTGCATTTAAAACCACATGGTAATGGATTTTTGAAACCTCGTTTTTCTTACACGTTAACATTGGAGGAAAAAAAAATATTTTGCCGATTTTTGAAATCTGTGAAGTTTCCAGATGGACATGCATCAAATATTTCCAAATGTGTTCGAGAAAATGAAGGCAAAATATCAGGTTTAAAAACTCATGATTGTCATGTGTTGTTACAACAACTTCCTCCCGTTGTTATTCGAAAATTTTTGCGAAAGGAGGTGTGTACTGCAATTCTAGAGCTCTGTTGTTTTTTTAAACAATTATGTTCAAGAACATTGAATATCAATGATTTAGAGAAGCTGGAAGAAGGGATTATTATAATTTTATGTAAACTAGAACGAATTTTCCCACCGGCATTTTTTGATGTAATGGTTCATTTAGCTGTTCACCTACCTGAAGAAGCAAACCTTGGAGGTCTAGTTGCATTTAGATGGATGTACCCAATTGAAAGGTAATTGCTAAAATTGCATACATATATACTTGTTCATTGACTTATTATTTTCAAAACTTTTCATGCAATATTTGATGACAGAATATTAGGTCGATATAAGAGTTATGTTAAGAATAAAGCTCGACCCGAAGGATCAATTGCTGAAGCATATATTGTTAATGAGTCTTTGTATTTTTGTTCGATGTATCTCAACAACATTGAAACAAATTTAATCGACCTGAGCGTAATGACGATGGTGGTACTTCATCTACAAGCTTGTCAGTCTTCTCTCAAAATACTAGACAATTAGGTCACGCAGAACCAAAGTTACTTTCAAAACAAGAAATTGATAAAGCGTATTTGTATGTCCTAAATAATTGTGATGAAGTTCGACAATATTTAGAGTAAGTTCTTAATCAACTTTTAAATTGTTTTGCTATTAATTATTAATGTGTTGTAGAATTTAATTGCATCTCCTTCTGTAGTGAACACATGGAGCTGTTGCAACAACAAAATCATAACAATTTGGAAAAAAAAACAAGAAGAATTGTTTCCCGGATGGTTTGCTTCACATGTAAGTTATAATGCATGTCTTATTTATTTATTAAATCAACTTAACATTCGTATCTGAAGGTATATTGATTAATATGTTTTTATTAGCACAGATAACGAGATTATTTAATCAAAAAGATTCAGGTGTAAGCAAAGAATTATATGCATTAGCATGTAAACCGGATTTCAGAATATTTTCCTATTCGGGTTGTATTGCTAATGAGGTAAAATTTCCTGTTAAATATCGAGATGATTGTCGTACAACACAAAATAGCGGAGTGATGGTGCCGGGAGATGAGAACATCAACTTTTTTAGTATACTGTGTGATGTTATTGAGTTGGTATATGTTTTTTACTATCGCATCACTTTGTTCCAGTGTAATTGGTACGATAATAATCCAAAGCAAAAAAGAACAGTGGTAGATTATCATCTTACTTCTATCAATGTGAATCACAAATGGTACATGGATGATTCTTATATACTTGGCATCCAAGCACAACAAGTATTTTATATGGAAGATCTTTTGTTGGGTCCACAGTGGAAGGTAGTGGAAAAGGTACAACACAGAGGCATATGGGACATTCCTAAAAAAAATGATGGTGGTAGTGAGCAAGTTATATTTCAGGAAAATGAATCATCAGATATTGTCCTACCAATCCAACAGGAAGATCTTGACTCTCAAGTATGCCATAGAGGAGATGTTGATCCAGATGTTATTGAAAACGAAGCAATGCAAATAGATGTGGAATCAATAAATAAAAATATGAATTATGTTATATATGATACTTCGGAAGAGGAAGATGATACATTGAATGAATATTATAGTGAAGATGAGAAATCTCTAGATTGTAACGACGACGAAGGCGACGACGACGATGACGATGATGATGGTGATATTGATATTGGTAAGTAAAACATTATTTATATATATGTGTGTGTGTGTGTGTGTGTTTTTTTTTTTTTTGGTGTAATGTTTTTCTATTTTATTTTTTAATGATTACATTTTTCCCTTTTCTCTATAGATTCGAGTACTGACGATGTATCAACCGATAGTTGATAAGAATTTTTATTCACAATTCAGGTTAGACTAATCAACTAATGATTGTTGATCTTATGTTAATATTCAATGTCAGATATTTGAAATATTTTCTTTAAGCTAATATTTCATTACCTTTTATATGTACATGGTTGACTAAAGTTATGGAGCTTTTCTTTACAGGAATTCACATTTAACCAAAGAACATATTGATGGTCAGTTGAAAGCATATCTTAAGAGTGAAGAATGTTATTTGGGTGTCTCCTGAGTTTTTGTTATTTCTTCCATATTTCTTGTTCTATTTTTTAATTTTTAAGTTTGGTAAATCATTCTAAGTAGTTCGACATTGAAATTACTAGTACTATAGTTTATTTGTATTTGTTTTGATTTTGGAGGTAACCAAGTTTGTAGATAATACCTTGATCTATATTTATTTGGTTGAT
Source organism: Olea europaea var. sylvestris (assembly GCF_002742605.1). Lineage (NCBI taxonomy): Eukaryota > Viridiplantae > Streptophyta > Magnoliopsida > Lamiales > Oleaceae > Olea > Olea europaea. The sequence goes on from NW_019235742.1 coordinate 476,784, forward strand.
GGTGATATGGTTTTTTTTTTCCTAGTTTGATATCAATTATATTTTAATAATTGTAGTTAAAGCATGCTCTTCATTAAGTCACGAGTTATTTCTAGTTAAGCAAGTTAAATTTTTATATAAATGTACACCACAATAACGATTCCATTGCCATGAAAGAAATCGAAAATTGTGTTTAAAATAGAATCTACGACATACGTAAACAAAAATAGAATCAATTAGGCGACAATCGTACATGCTTGAAGTGACAAACCCTTTTTGTTGCGGAAAAAATTTAACTACGAGCACAACTTGACACATAAATAAAAATTCATTGTCACAAAATACTTTTCGTTATAACATTCTGTGTCGTAAAATAAAATATGTGATGTATATAAATAATCACGAAATAAATTAGGCAACAACTATACTCGTTGCACAAATGATGGTGCAATAGACTATTAGTGTTGCGAAATAAATTTAAAAACAAACAGCACTCGTTACATAACATATTGTACTACAAATATTGAATATATTAAAATACATTATGCGACATATCAAATACATCTTAAAACATATTTCACGACAAACATTACTTGTTATTAAAAATATATTACTACGGGCATGTGTTATCGCAAGATAAAATAGGTAGCAAAAGTTACACCTTTAAAAGAATATTTGCAACAAATATGTTTCTCGTAAAAATTTTATTGGAATAATTGTTGCAACAAAATACAATGTCGCCTTTTTATTTTTTTGCGACATATACGCATCGCGAGGACATTATGGTTACAAATATTGTGTTGCTATTTCATAGTTTTTGCGGCAAATAAATAATGTTGCGATTTTGTTAGTGCGATGAATAGTCAAAAGTAGCCGCAAAATATATTCGGTTACTCAACATTCGCAACAAACATATTTCTCGTAAAAACTTTATTGGAATATTCGTTGCGACAAACGGACTTGTCGCCCTTTAAATTTTTTGCGATATATATACATTGCGGCGACATTATGGCTACAAATATTGTGTCGCCATTTCGTATTTTCTGCGTCACACAAATAGTGTTGTGATTTTGTTAATGCAATGAATTGTTGAAAGGTGTCGCTAAACACATTCCGCGACTCATATAGAGTGACAAAACCCGCAACAAACGTATTAGTGTCGCTAAATTACTTTTGCGACCAAAACTCATTTTTTGCGACAACGTTTTTTTGTCGCGAAATCGGTTATTTTTTGTAGTGAAGAAAGAGTACTTCTACATACATCTTTTGCCTTGGATCAAACGTAATTTCTTGGAGTTCAAAATATATGGTTATTAAAATATAACAACAACTAATTAGTGAAAATAATTTAAATAGTTGAGAGATTAATTCATTTACGCCTAAAACGTATGAGAACAATCAACTACATTCATAAACATGGAATTTAATTAATTTGATTCAATGAATATCGAAAAAGAATAATTTATATACATATGTATATGAACTAACAGATATAGAAAATAATAATTTATATATATTTAGACAAAGGGTGTTATCGTAGATTAAATGAATAATATTATAAATAAAAAAGTATACATGAACTTGAATAATTTATTTACTCATATAGTAAGTGAATAGCCCCCAAATTACATAAAGTGTACATGAACTTGAAAAATCAAACTTAATTCTCACTAACTTAAATATTTGAAAATAATTTCGTCATCTATAAGATGATTACAAATTATATTCTACCTAGACGATCTTATCTTAAAGAAATCCAATCAAGCAACTCAAATTACGTGGCCTTCCTACCGGGAGTCCATTGCATTATCGGCAAGAGCTAAGTGCATTACTTTGCTTATGGATTGACCGCAGGAGACCGTGAGTTTTATTTAAATAAACACCCTTTCCCACTCAATACTTTAACATAATGGATTTGAACTTTAAATAATTACCAATTATTCACATTAATCAGATTAACATACAATTTCATTATTACAAATTTTCCATCCTGAAAATTTTAATTTAAATTAAATTAATCAAGAAAAACTGGTATACAATGATATGCTTCGTATTTATAGTATCATGAGCGATATCATAAATAAATTTATATGACATGGTATCAAGAGCAAGAATATTTTAAAAAATAATAGCATCCATAAAGCAATAAAATTAATAATTATTTGTGGCCCAAAAAGAATCAAGAATTAAATTAAAAACTAATTGGATAGGTAATCTAAATCTCCAACTAAAAAAATCTTCAAGAATCCAACAATAGCAACCCAAACAACAAAGGACTCAACCATCGTACCTAAAAAATTAATTTTGAAATTTACTTTCTTTCTCTCTTTTTTTAAAACTCTATAGAACAAAAAAAAATTGTCTGTGCAAATCAATTTGCACATGTACGAAAGACAAATTTACTGTCTACCATGGCAGACATGTTATTTAATCTGTCTGCTTTTTTTATTGCAATTCCTTAATCTCTTTCTTCATGTCTTCTAGGTCTTCAATCTTTATTCGATTTACAATATTCAACAATTACAAGAATTACATAATTCCTATGCCTCGTAGGCTCACAATTTTGAATCTAATTGGAATAAAAATTAAATCAAGATGATAGAGTCATAATCCACATATCTTGTTATAGACTCGAAATAACGAATTACAATCAAGAACTAGCCATAAATAATTGGTTCACAATTTAAAATAATACAATCAATCAATCAATCATCACATAGTAAAAGATTCCTAGACATCGCTCAACTTAAGTATCATTTTCTTCAACGGTCCTATGAACTAATCATGATGTCGAAGTTTAGCTGTCGCTAAATATTAAGCTCAGATTTTAACAGTTCAAAAGAAAATACTTAAGTAATCACTCTACCCATTTTCCAGGTGACAATTGTTGGGTCGTGTGCCCATATAGTATAATTTTGCTAATTGATAAGCATGTTTTTACACACTTATTTGGCTCACAAACATGACTTAAACATGGATAAAATGGTTGAATTGTGGCTTAATCTAATTAAATTCATGCAATGTAGGTATTTCAATGGAAATTGTGGAATTCAGGAGGAAAGAGCCGAAGAAGGACCAAAACTCAACAAAGTGATAGTTCGAGGACCAAATGTGCAAATATTGAGAAGTTGAGCTAAATGCAAAACGAAAGTAACAACATGCCAAGTATGAGCTCAATGACAAAGCAAAACAATTGGAAGAAGAAAGAAGTGAAAAGGGACTGAATTGAAGACAATTGAAAGATGGAGGACTAAAGGTGCAAATACTCAAAAGATGTGCCGAATGAGTGGCATGAGATTTGATGGTGTCAATCATCAATTGGAAGATAAAATTTGTTGAAAAGATGAAGAAATCGAAGAAAGAAGTCAAGAGAAGCAACAAGGAAGTTCAGGGACCAAAATGTAAGGACTACATAGTTGGTTATATCTATGCGACTGCATAGTGTAACCATCTATGCGGTCGCATAGATGGTTGCAGGAAATATTGGGGGGAAATTTATTGGTCTATGCGACCGCATAGAATCCTTCTATGCGGTCGCATAGTGATAATTCAGGGGCCTCCGTTGCAGTTTTTTGTTTTCGTTGAAACTCTTTTCCTATTTGATTCTTACGCGATATAAATACCCAAAATCAAAAAATTGAGGGCATGAACGACCAGGGAGAAGAAATACACTCAATTTGAAGGCAAGAAACACAATCTTGGGCTTGATTTCACAAGGATTCAAGAAGGAATTGAAGATTACACACAAAATTGAAGGATTATCATACGGGTGTATTCTTTATATCTTTTAATTTCGTTTTAATTCTTGATTCTGTAATTATTATCATAGGCTAGGGTTTTTATTCATTAGGATATCGATGAACCTTTGATTATTTAATTTCCTTTATTTCATAAATTCAATATAAAGTTTCAGTTGGACAATTGTTTGATTTATATGATTTGATTGCTTCCATAATTATTGGCCATATGTTATGTGAGTTTAGATGATTTATTCTTTGCATTCGAAAGAAGGGGAATAGATTCGATATAATATAAATTAACATAGGGTTCGATAGGGGATAGAAATATACCCCTATGCTTTATGCAATTCATAAGGTGTTCATAAAAATTCATGCATTCTTGTATAATTGCATCATCCATAGAAATATAGGCTGGTGGTGTGCAAGAGTAGATTCAGTATATATCGAGAGAGTATATTGGATAGGTTTAGGAACATTGAATTGGCATTTTTCTATCGATTCGTTGAACTTGTGAAATTAGGGTTTTTAATAGTCAATTGGGGATTCGAGATCCTAATGATTGCATTTCAATTTATTTCTATACATTAACTTCCAAAAATTGCGTATTTACATTTTAATTGAGTTTTTGAGTCATTCAATTAGTGAAATTTCGAAATTAGGGTTTCGAATTTCGAAATTAGGTTTTCTTTAAAAATTAGGGTTTCAAATTGGGGATTTCTCCCACAATTAGGGGTTTTCACATTTAAACCAAATTTTCATTCAATTAGATTCGGTTAAGGTCACATTAGTCTAATTAGAGCTAATTCAATCCTCGTGGGAACGATACTTGGACTCATAGTCCATTTTACTACTTGTTAACGAACCGTACACTTGCGGTGGGTTTTAAAATTGAAAGAAACATTTTGTGAACAAATTTTTGGCGCCGTTGTTGGGGATTGAAACTTAGTTTTAATTTTCTCTTTTGTGACACTAATTCGAACTTATTTAGTTTAGTCCTTGTTAATTTTATTAGATTTATTTTATTATTGCTTATATTGAATTTTTGTGTTAATTCTGCCATATCAGGGCTTGTACGCAAGGAGCACCTGATCAAGACTTGGTCCCTATAGATCCAGAAATCGAATGCACATTCCGTCACAGGCAGAGGGAAGCAAGAGTGGTACAACAGATGGCTAACGAGCAAAATCGACAAGGAATTCCACTCAACGAAGGTTTGGCAATGGAGGAAGATGGAAATACAGTACTCGGAGATTTCATGGCACCATTGGTGGTGCAAAGTCAATCTAGCATTATATATCCTCCATTTGGGCAACCAAACTTCCAACTGAAGACAAACGTAATTCAACTGTTTCAGAATGGGCATCAATACCACGGGATGGCTAGTGAGATCCGCATACACACATATCTCGATTTCTTGATATGTGTCAACACTTTAGATACCAAGGAATTTCCGATGATGCTATAAGACTGCGCTTGTTCCCGCACACCTTGAGGGATAAAGCACTTGAATGGCTAGATTCACTCCCAGTCGCAAGCATCACCACTTGGAATGAGCTAGCCCACAAGTTCTGCACCAAGTTCTTCTCACCAGCAAAGGTAGCTAAAATGCGGCATGACATCTCAATATTCAATCAAATCTAGTCAGAATCATTTGAAGAGGCATGGAACCATTTTAAGAACATGTTTAGGAAGTGCCCGCAATATGGCTTTGACAAGAAGACACAGATCCATTTCTTCTATACTGGACTACTCCCATCCTTCAAGAGCATGGTGGATTCATCATCTGACGGGTCCATCTCCACAAGAACAATTGACGGAGCCTAGGAGCTGTTTGAGAGGATGGATACAACTTCAGCTATGTGGTCTACAGATCGAGTAGTTCAGAAGAGAACACCTGGGGTGTATGAAGTAGATACTTACTTAGCACTGTCGGCGAAAATAGATTCCTTATTCCATAAGGTTGAAAGCATTTCACAAACCGCCACTGCTAAGCAAGTTATGAAGCAGAGTTGTGAAGAATGTGGAGCAGATCACAGTACTACTACTTGCCCAATTCTAGCACAAGGAGTAGAACATGCAGAATTCGCACAATGGGGTCAACGCCAGCAGAATAACCCACATTTAGAAACCTTCAATCCAGGCTGGAGAAAACACCCAAATTTCTCGTGGGCTAATCAGAATCAAAACAGACCACAAGGGCAATATCAGCAGCAAGACAAAAAGCCACCATTGGAGGATATGTTCGAGAAATTTATGGCACAAACCAATCAGTACATGGAAGCCAATAACCAATTTATGCGAAGGACGGAAAAAACGCTTCAAGATCAAAGTGCAGCGATCAAGAACTTGGAGACACAAGTGGGACAGATGGCAATTTCCATGACGGGTAGAGCACCGGGAAACCTACCCAGCAATATTGAAATTAACCCTAAGGAACATGCAAAGGCTATAACAACCAGAAGTGGAGTACAACTGCCGAAACCACATGTAAAAAGTTCGGGAGCCAACAAGGAATCAACGCCAACCTTGGAGGAAGAAATTGTGGAGCAAACTGACAATGCAACAGGAGATGAGGTTAAGAGGAATTCCAAGACATCACAGGGTAAAAATACTAATCCTGTTAACCCTCATGAGCCTCCTATTCCGTTTCCACAAAGGTTGAGAAAGCATAAAATGGATCAGCAATACAGTAAGTTCCTTGAAGTCTTCAAGAAACTGCACATCAACATCCCATTTGCTGAAGCACTTATCCAGATGCCGAGCTATGCAAAATTCCTGAAGGATATCCTCTCCAACAAGCGAAAGATAGAGGAAAATCCAGGGAGTTTTACTGTACCCTGCACTATTGGAGACTGTCATTTTGATAAAGCTTTGTGTGATTTGGGTGCAAGTATTAATCTAATGCCTCTTTCTATTTTCAGGAAACTCGGCTTGGGAGAAGCAAAAGCCACAACAGTGACATTGCAGTTAGCAGATAGATCCCTTACACATCCAAGAGGAATCATTGAAGACGTGCTGGTAAAAGTGGAGAAGTTCATATTTCCAGCTGATTTTCTTATCTTGGACATGGAAGAAGATAAAGATGTCCCACTCATTTTGGGGCGACCTTTCTTAGCCACTGGGAGAGCAATTGTAGATGTTCAGAAGGGGCAGCTGATATTGAGGCTTGGTGACGAGCAAATCTCATTCAACGTGTTCAAAGCAATGAAATTCCCTACTGAGTCAGACAGTTGTTTCCAGCTGGATGTAGTCGACCGAATAGTTCAAGACACATTTCGACTACATCATCCTTCCGATGCATACGAGACATGCATTGCACATTCACAATCCACCCATTCTGATTCAAGTGAGATTGAGACATGTGCTCAGTTTTTGGAGAGTAACCAGCCATATATGCGCAGACGCTACTATGAAGAGCTGGGAACTAGAACTGCAAAATCAGTGCCATCTATTGTGAAACCACCCAAATTGGAACTCAAACAACTGCCACCACATCTTCGATATGCATACCTGGGGGAATCTTCTACACT
>NW_019235742.1:484099-489432 GCF_002742605.1 Olea europaea var. sylvestris
TTATCCAATATCAGATAGTGCATGGATCAGTGCGGTGCAAGTTGTCCCCAAGAAAGGAGGAATCACGGTGATAGAAAATGAGAAAAATGAGTTGATTCCTACACGGACAGTGACTGGATGGAGAGTTTGCATTGACTACCATAAACTTAACACAGCTACTCGAAAGGATCACTTTCCATTACCGTTCATTGATCAGATGTTGGAGAGATTAGCGGGACATTCACATTACTGTTTCCTAGATGGGTACTCCGGGTATAATCAGATTCCAGTGGCACCAGACGATCAGGAGAAGACCACTTTCACTTGCCCCTATGGTACCTTTGCATACAGAAGGATGCCATTTGGATTATGCAACGCTCCCGCTACCTTTCAGCGCTGCATGATGGCTATTTTCTCAGACATGATTGAGAAATTCATCGAGGTATTCATGGATGACTTCTCTGTGTTTGGATCTTCATTTGATGAGTGCTTGGAGCATCTAAGTCTTGTGCTACAACGGTGTACGAAGACCAACTTGGTGTTGAATTGGGAGAAATGTCACTTTATGGTACAAGAAGGCATCGTACTAGGGCATCGAATCTCGGCGAAGGGCATTGAAGTGGATAGAGCAAAGATTCAAGTAATCGAGAAACTACCTCCACCTACATCAGTAAAAGGTGTTCGTAGTTTTCTTGGTCATGCAGGGTTCTATAGAAGATTCATCAAGGATTTCTCAAAAATTGCCAAACCTCTGTGCTGTTTATTGATGAAGGAATCCACATTTGAGTTTACTGATGAGTGTCTACAGGCTTTTAACACTTTGAAAGAGAAGTTGACGTCAGCACCTGTAATTATCACACTGGATTGGAATCTGCCATTTGAATTAATGTGTGACGCCAGTGATTATGCTGTGGGAGCCGTGTTGGGTCAACGAAGGAATAAGGTATTTCACGTGATCCACTATGCAAGTAAGACATTGAACGATGCTCAATTAAATTATGCCATTACGGAGAAAGAGCTTCTTGCTGTAGTCTATGCATTTGACAAATTTCGATCATACCTTGTGGGGTCGAAGGTGATAATCTACACAGATCATGCCGCTATCAGGTACTTAATGGAAAAGAAGGATGCTAAGCCACGTCTCATTCGTTGGATATTACTACTTTAAGAGTTTGACTTGGAAATTAAGGATACGAAAGGCAGTGAAAACGTGGTGGCGGACCACCTATCTTGGCTTGAGGACACAGAACGGACAGAGACAGTGGAAATAAACGAAATCTTCCCAGACGAACAGATTTTTGGTGTGATGGAAACACCCTGGTATGCAGATATAGTTAACTATTTAGCCAGGTTTATCATACCGCCAGATTATTCAAGTCACCAGAAGAAGAAATTCTTCGCTGAATTGAAGTATTATTTTTGGGAAGATCCCATTCTCTACAGGCGGGGGGCTGATCAAATTATTCGTCGCTGTGTACCAGAGGAAGAGGTGCCTTTGATATTAGAAAACTGTCACTCATCTATATATGCAGGGCATTTTGGTGCTTCGAAAACAGCTGCGAAGATTCTTCAATTAGGTTTTTACTGGCCTAAACTCTTTAAAGATGCTTTTGAATTTGTGAAAAGGTGTGACCAATGTCAGCGCACAGGTAACATATCTAGAAGAAATGAGATGCCTTTGAATAGTATCTTAGAGGTGGAATTATTTGACGTCTGGGGGATCGACTTCATGGACCATTCCCACCATCTTTTTCAAATCAATACATATTAGTGGCTGTGGATTATGTATCGAAGTGGGTCGAGGCTGTTGCACTACCTACTAATGATGGGAAAGTGGTGATTGAGTTTTTAAAGAAGAACATTTTTACTCGGTTTGGAACACCAAGAGCCATATCAGTGACGGGGGCACACATTTCTGCAATCGTCAGTTCGAGCAGTTGTTAGCGAAATATGGCGTTAAGTACCGTATAGCCACCACATACCATCCCCAAACTAGCGGACAGGTCGAAGTATCCAATAGGCAATTGAAGCGAATACTCGAAGTCACAGTCAACTCATCACGAAAGGATTGGTCAAAGAAGCTGGATGATGCCTTGTGGGCCTACAGGACTGCATTCAAGACTCCTATAGGAATGTCTCCATATCGACTAGTTTTTGGGAAGGCATGCCATCTACCTCTTGAGATCGAACATCATGCTTACTGGGCAATGAAGAAATTGAACTTGGATTTGAAGGCTGCGGGTGAAAAACGGCTGTTACAACTGAATGAACTGGATGAGCTCAGAATGGAAGCCTACGAGAACTCAAAGATCTACAAAGAGCGCACCAAGAAATGGCATGACATGCATATCCAGAGGCGTGACTTTAAGGTGGGGCAAAAAGTGCTACTCTACAACTCCAGGCTTAAACTGTTTCCAGGAAAATTGAGATCGAGATGGTCTGGTCCATATACCATTACACAAGTGTTTCCACATGAAACAGTTGAGATCACTCACGACAGCAAGGGGACATTCAAAGTTAATCGACAGCGTTTGAAGCACTATTGGGGCGGTGATTTTTCAAAGGACAAGTCTACCGTCCATCTTGGATCGCCAGAATAACGCAATACGGTAAAGTCGAGCTATCGACTATAACCTAGCGCTGAGTGGGAGGCAACCCACTGTATCCTTAAATTTATTTTATTGCATTGCATTATTTTAGAAATTTGTTTGAGTTTAGTTTGTTTCATAGGTCATCGATCATATTTTGCATGATAGCCTAGGCACTACACGTTTAATGTTGCATGAATGGGTGCTAAATGAAGTGTTTGGGTGTTCGAGTGTGTGTCACACATTTCGATGTGCGAAGATGTTCATTTTGGTTAAGTTTTCAGAATGCGGGACAACATTTATGAAAAATCGGTTTTGGTGCCAAGTTTTCGATAAGCATATTCCTCTTTTCGAGTCAAAATTTTCAGTTTTTCCAGGAATATAGCGAGGCGAGTCAAATTTTTAAGTAAAAAATCGATTTTGAGGGAGTTTAAATTTTAAGTCATGTTTTAAAAAAAAAATCATAAACCCAGTTTGGTCTATGTGGCCGCATAGACCATAACCGAAAGAGCAAAGGGGGAAATTAGTTGCACTATGCGACCGCATAGTACAGCACTATGCGGTCATATAGTGCTGTGGTCACGGGTTTTAAACCGTGACCACACCCATTTCCCCCTTCATTCAACACTCCCTCCCCTCTCACTCACACACGAAATCAATTCTACACGAGCACCCATCCTCTTCACTTGCACTCATTTTCACACTTCACATATGCATACCACACACTTACACCCATTTCACACACTCTTCATTCAATTGGATTGGATTCTACATTGAGGTGCCACATCTAAATTAACAAGTATTTGGCCAAGCAAGGTATGTTCCTCTAATCCCATAATTTCGAGCTTCTTTTTCACATTTTTCATTCAATGTGTTGGAATTAGTTAGAAGGTATAAGGTAGATTGATATGAGGTTGAGAATTGGGGAAAATTTCATGGTAGTGTTTTAGAAGAAATAGGAAGAAATTCACATTGCACACCACATGTTTGACGAAATGCCACATTGACGAATGTTTTGAATTCTTGGACTTTTCACTTATGCGATATTTACATCGTTATTGTGTAGCTTATTGGCCGAACAATCATGTGAAATTTCATTTGAAAAAACACTACCTCAACATTTGAATTCACAAAGGCACTTCATGGCTAATCATATTCACTCACGTCACTACCTTCGTCCCTGTGTTTTCTTATGCAAACGACCTCCGATTAAGGTGAAATTTGGATATATGCTAGATGTCATTGAGTACTCTCACATGTTCAAAACTTGCTTGGGAAAATTTCAATATTTCTCGGTGATGCCCGGGGCTGAAGTTGGTCACTTTGTCATGGGTCAAATTTTCTAAAAATGCATGTTCGAGCCATAATTTTAAGTTTTCCATACTTATGCAACGTTAGAGTTATATTGGTGATTCATGTTTTGAAAAATTGCATAAGCACACGTACATGTGCATGTTGAAGAAAGTTTGGGAGATTATGAATTCAAAGATTATTAATGCCCGTTATTCCTACACCCAAGTGATTGATATTGTGTACTTCCTTTTGCAGGATGCCTCCTAAAAGAACTTCAAAGGGAAAAGAGAAAGTCAGCTCCTCATCTGGAACAGCCCGAACAAGAGAACCCGAAGGGGGTGTTAGAAGATTCCTTTCATCAGATACAGCAGGCCGATACGCCAATGTTGTGCGTGATTGGGCAATCATTCTCGAGAGGCCAGTTAAGCTGGAAGATTTTCCCAACTTCGAAATAGCATATCTGATTCACAACTGTGGCTGGGAAAAGGTGATAGAAAGACCTCATCCGGTGTATGAGAATCTAGCAAAGGAGTTTTATGCAAATTTCAACACAGAAATCGACACTCCTGGATCGGAACACTTACATCAGACATAGGTTAGGGGCAAGTGGATTATGTTCTCACCAGAGGTAATTCATGACTACTATCATTTATCCTGGAATAATATCGTCCCTATCCCAGAAGACTTCAACTGGAATGAGGTTGCTGAAATTTTGTTGGGACGTGAAAACGCTTGGCCTCTACCTACAACAAACTGGTATCAGATAGATCTCACCCCATCCGTAGCAATTTTATGGTTATTCATGTGCCACAACATCAAGCCTATATCCCACAGAACAACATTTACAAATCCAAAGGCCGAATTCATATACCATTTGGTTAGAGGAAACAAGATTGATCTAGCCACACACATCTACAACCAAATCCAGGGTACAGGCACTTAGGGTGATAGGCACTACTCTCTGATTTTTCCCAGTCTGATAAGTGGAATATGTCGAGCAGCAGGCATACAAATTCAACCTGGGGAAGCACCGGAAAAGCCAAGCCCCTTCATCAAGCAATCCACACTAGAGGCCCAAGACTGAGCGAGACTGAAGCACCAACAGAAATTAGAAAACGCACGACGACGACAGCAATTGAATGAGGAAGGTCAAGCAGATGCAGACCTTGATATGCCTCAAATTCCTCCACCACCACCCCAGGTTGATATGGACAATCAGGTATTGAGGCAGATATTCGCCGCCACCACTGGAACTAGCCGGGACATACAACATCTCCAGCAGAGTTTGCAGAGAGACCTCTACTCTTCCTGGGACTACACAAGGGGTGCTTTGAATGAAGCCACAGCGGCACGAAGGGAAGTGGAGACCATGAATGGTAGGTTCAACATGTATGCTGGGAGAATGGATGGCATACAGTGGCGAGTGAACGAAACCTGGGATCGATTGGGAAGTATGGAGAATAGGCTTCAATC
>NW_019235742.1:489958-491059 GCF_002742605.1 Olea europaea var. sylvestris
AGTGCATGAAATTATATTGTGTGGATTGCCTAGACCCAGAAGGTGAGAAATAGGTGAAAGCTTTAAGTTGAGGATGGTTGTTGAGATCAAATGTCTAGAAAAACAAGTAAAGGGCATAAAATAAACATGGGAAAATCATCACTTCTCTCAAAAGCCTTTATGACTCGAGCAAGTAAGTCTGTTAGGGTTTAAAACCTGATATCCTAAAGCCAACTGGTTTGGGAATTATCGGCCTAAAGCTCGTTACAGGGGTCATATAGAAAGCAAGAAAAAGGAGAAGTTGACAAAAATTCATCTTATCGAGCCTTTATAACTCGGGTGAATAAGGCTGCAAGGGTTTAAAACCTGGTGCCCTAAGACCAACTGGTTTGGAAGTCATTGCCTAAAGCTCGTTACATGGGTTATATAGAAAGCAAATGAGAAGATGAAAAAAAAAGCCCTTGTTGGACAGTTGGTTGATATAACTTTAACCTTGATGCGAGGTAAGTAGCTTAGTTTGAGCCTAAAGGTTGAAACAATCAAATTAAAGAGAGTCTCTACTTGTTGATATGTGTACTTGTAAGGGTAAAATCTATCCAAACTAAGAGAGGGTAAGGATTATAGTTGTTAAACTCCTAATCTTAGAACACACCCCGAGAGAATTGAGTGAAAAGAATAAGTTTAAGGGGTTGTGTATCTCTCGAGTGAGAAAAGGATAAATTTGACCACTATGGGTCGGGAAGTAACCATTCATAAGCTTGATATGCTGGCATGAGTTCACACACCCACGTTGAGTATTGCATTTGATGAGTAAAGGTTAATTTTATTCTTGCTCTATTGATATTGTTCTATTGTTAATGCTAAGTTCCAATCCTGAGACACGGCATGCTATTAAGCCATGTTTGTTTAGTATTGAGTCACCACATTGTTTGAGGACAAACAATAGTTTAAGTTTGGGGGATTTGATAAGTATGTTTTTACACACTGATTTAGTTCACAAACATGACTTAAAAATGGATAAAATGGTTGAATTGTGACTTAATCTAGTTAAATTCATGCATTGTAGGTAATTCAATGGAAATTATGGAATTCAGGAGAAAAGAGCCGAAGAAGGACCAAAAC
>NW_019235742.1:491811-500942 GCF_002742605.1 Olea europaea var. sylvestris
TTTTTTATTGCAATTCCTTAATCTCTTTCTTCATGTCTTCTAGGTCTTCAATCTTTATTCGATTTACAATATTCAACAATTACAAGAATTACATAATTCCTATGCCTCGTAGGCTCACAATTTTGAATCTAATTGGAATAAAAATTAAATCAAGATGATAGAGTCATAATCCACATATCTTGTTATAGACTCGAAATAACGAATTACAATCAAGAACTAGCCATAAATAATTGGTTCACAATTTAAAATAATACAATCAATCAATCATCACATAGTAAAAGATTCCTAGACATCGCTCAACTTAATTATCATTTTCTTCAACGGTCCTATAAACTAATCATGATGTCAAAGTTTAGCTGTCGCTAAATACTAAGCTCAGATTTTAACAGTTCAAAAGAAAATACTTAAGTAATCACTCTACCCATTTTCCAGGTGACGATTGTTGGGTCGTGTGCCCATATAGTATAATTTTGCTAATATAGAAATAAAAATATTCCCATATCAAATAAAATTGTTTTTACTTTATTTATTTCAATTATTTATTATCGAGTTTGTGAATTAAAGTGCCTATGTTCACTTGTGATAACTTAAGTTGGGTATTTGATAGTGAAGTTCAGTGTTATATCATTTATATTTTGATTATAGATAATTTGTTTACAACCTATGTATAAGGGTTAGCACCTTGTAATAGAAGGTCGTAGTTGATTAATTCAATATTCAGGCTTGTGATTTGTCCTTATCATAGAAATAGTTAAATGTAACTCTAGTACACTTGAAGTGTATTGAATGGACCCCATGTTGACTTTATTTCTATAGCATGACCGTGTGAAGAATTAAATTCCATTTGACTATTGTGAATTTCATCTGAATCCCTTAACGGGATTATATATATTTTTCATGATTTTAATGATTCTTTGATTTATCAATGGGTGAGATAAATTTAGTTTTCAAATATCTCGATGAGTTGGGAACATGGGAATGTGCGAAGTAGAATACATGAATTCTTATCAGGAAACGTCATCCTGAAAAATGGGTAAAGTGGTTACTTAAGTATTTTTCTGTTGAATGGTTAAAACATGAGCTCAATGTTTAGCTAATGTTGAACTTCAACATCTGTGATTAGTTCACTGGACTGTTGAAGAAAATGATATTTAAGTTAGTGGGGATAATTAAAAGGGCAAATGGTTATTTATATTCATACCTAATCATTGGATATTGGATGGGGATAAAATACATATACTACAGGTTAGAGAAAAGTATTACAAATTTATTAACTTTTGTGATCTTATATAGTTCGAGAGTTCAATCTTTTGTCTTTAGTGAAAAAAACAAAAACTAATAATTAGATTAGGTGGTCTAGGGTCAACTAGACATGATCTAAATTTTAGTGTTTGGATAATATATGTCCAATCAAGTCCTGTGGTTGCTCCATAATGTATTGAAACTTGATTATGATAATTATAATAGTTTTGGGCTTAATTATAATTACAATAAAATTTTTGTACTAAGTTGTGATTACTATGAAGGTTGTAAACTTATTTATAAATGTAATTGAAGTTCTAGAACTACACCCGTAATTGAATGTAAACTAATTGGATTAAAACTCTTGCTTGGATTTTAATTAAAATTCTTATTTGAATGTGGAATTGTTATTATACAAGGATCGTAACTATTCTATCTCTATAAATAGAGACTGGATGGAAACTAGACATTCTATGGGATTATACAACAATCATAATACATAATTCCACAGTGTTCAAATTTGAAGAGAGAAGAAGATATAGAAAAATTTTATTTTTCTTGTTTTTATAAATTGTCCAAATCAAGAATTAGTTTATTAATTTATTTAAAAGAAGTTAAAAGAAGGTAGCCCACCACCAATGTAGTTTTGACTTAGGAGAATACCATAGAAGACTTGGAGATTTGAAGCATCAAGTTCTTGCAATTAAAAGCTGAAAGTACGTGATCTGAAAAGCTGAAAGTTTGTGATTCAAAATTAATTCAATAATTGATCAACGAATTTGGGTAAAAATTCAAATAATTTAATCTTGACATAATATATGCATGAACATCTAGATAATCTTATTTATCGAATTAAAGAAATTTTTAATTTTTGGAAATTTTCGCTTTCGTATTCCAACAATTGTTATCAGAGCAATATAAATCGTTCGCGTGCTTGTTATTTCTAAATTTTGATTGCATATTTTGGTCGTGCGATATCCAAGAATATTTTACTATGTGATGATTGAATGGTTGAATTATTCCAAATTGTGATCCAATTATTTGTAGTCAATTCTAGATGTAATTCACTGTTCCAAGTTTGTAACAAAATATGTGGATTACAACTCCATTATTTTGATTTAATTTTTATTTCAATTTGATTCAAAATTGTAAGCTTACAGGACGTAGGAATTTATGTAATTCCTGTAATTGTTGCATCTTGTAAATGATTGAAGATTGAAGACAAAGACTTGAAAACGGATGACTGGAAACAAAAATTCCAAATTTTATTTAAAAAGAAAAAAGAAAAAAAATTATAGACATATTAATTGTCTACCAGGAAAGTGTTTCGGGCAAACAATTTTGATTGTCTATCGATAGGCAGACAGATTTCTCTACTTGCATGACAGACAGTTTTCTGTCTTTGCATGTGCAGATTTCCTTTGCACGTGCAAACAGATTTTGACATGTAGTTTTGGCTCTGGTTTGGTTTTTTGGAATCGGATCGAATATGAAAAGTTCGATTTAAAAATTAATTTTTACAAGTACAATGGCAAAGTCCTTCGCTATTTTTGGAGTGCTACTATTGGATCGTTGAAGATTTTGGGCTAAAGATTTAGATTTAATATCATGTTTGGGTCCAATTAGTTTCTAATTCAATTCTTGAGTCAATTTGGGCCACAAATAATTATTAATTTTATCGCTCTATGGATACTTTGTATTATTGTTTGAAATATTGTTATTTTTGAATCATGACATATTGATTTATTTATGACATCACTCGTGATACTGTGAATAGGATGCATATCATAGTATACCAATTTTTCCTTGATTAAGTTAAATTAAATTCTTTTGGATGAAAAAATCATAATAATTAAATTGGATGTTAATCTTTTTAAAATTAAAATTTATTCCGTTAAAATATTGAGTGGGAAAGGATGTTTACTCAAATAAGCCCCTGGTCAATCCATAAGCAAAGTAATACGCTTGCCTCATGTCAGTAATATAATATACTCCCTATAGGAGGGCCATGGTTCGACCTGCTTGATTGGATTTCTTTATGACAAGATCGTCTAGATAGAATATAATTTGTGACCATCTTATAGATAACGAAAGTATTTTCAAGTATTTGGGGATTGAGACAAAGTTAAACATTCAAATCGGAATTATCTATATACCTCCTATAGAGGCTCTCGTTTATAATTTTGGTGACCAAATAAAACGATGCTAGGCTTAATATTGACATTTATTATCAGATACATTTTGCCTGGCAAGAGGGTCTCAGCTTGATCAATGGACACATTGACCTTTCCTATAAAGAGGCATGTTGGATTACAAGGATCGAGTCATCATTACAGTATTGTAGTTAAATGGATCTATACATGCATTTATGCATCATATGCTAAATTTTTATTCACTACAGTTAAATGGATCTACATATGCATACATGCATCATATGTTAAATTTTTATTTGCTACTCAATTTTAATATGCAATAAATTGTTATTTTTCAACAAATGTCTCTCAACTAATTTTTCGTTAATCTAAAACAAAACGAACTTGCCGGGGATAATTAGGCTTATTGCCCAAAAACTTAATTTTGTGCTCAAAGAAGAATATCCCGAGGATCCTACTGAGATAACAGACAAGTCCAAGAGGACGACATATGATAAGTGGATCACAGCTGGCAAGATGGCTCATTATTACATTTTGGTATCTACGTAAAACGTGTTATAGAATAAGCTTAAAAGTCAAGTGACCTCTTATGACATACTAGAAAAATCCTAGAAGGCATGTTTGGACATCAAAGTAGGAGGGCTCATTTTGAGGCCACTCTTACCTTACAAAACATCTGCATGAAACCAGGAATGCCTGTGAAGGATCATATGTTGACTATGATTGCACATTTCAACGTAGCAAAAAATTTAGGTACAACTATTGATTAAGAAACTCAAGTTGATATGGTATTGAATCCTTTATCTGATATGTTTTCATTGATTACTATGGACTATCACTTGTACAAGACGAATATGTCATTGACTGAGTTGAAGAATGAGTTGCGAAATGTGAAAAGTGGTCTTAAGGGTAAGGGTGGCTATGCTTATGCGATAGTTGCTAGCTCGTGTAGCTCCAAGCTAAAAGGCGGAGTTGGAAAGAAGATGAAAATATCTAACAAGCAGCTAAGTATGAACAAAAAGTCCAAATCAAATGGAACCTTGAAAGGCAAGTGTTTCCACTGGGTCGTAAAGGACACTGGAAAAATGAGTACCCCGTTGCACTAGCTAAAAAGTAAGGTGTTGGTGAGTTTTTTATTACTTAGTCATTTTTGGTGGTTGATTCTACAAATTCTTGGCTCATAAACTCTGGAGCTACCAATCATATGTGCATGTCTATGCAGGTGCTTTAGGAGAGCAGAAGACTCAGTGAGGGCCAGTTTAAAATTACTGTCAATACAGGAACTATAGTTTCGACAAGAGTAGTAAGAGTAGTTTACTTTTAGTTCAGTAGCGTTGGGCGTTTAATTCATAAAGACTATTATTATGTCCCACTTATGAAGCATAATTTGATTTCCATTTCATGTTTAATAGGGCAAGGTTATTCTGTAAATTTTACGCATGATGCGTTTTATATTTTAAGGAATAAAGCTCATATTTGTGCTAGAGATTTGATGAATGGTCTTGATGTTTTAAATTTTGCCACAAATGAAATAAATGTTACTTCTACAAAACATAAATAAATATCATACCATGCTAGTGATACATATTTATGGCATCTTAGACTTTGACATATTAATCTTAACATGACACAAAGATTGTCTAGAAATGGTCCACTTAACACACCTAAGGTCGAACTATTGCCAATTTGTAATTCTTGCTTGGAAGGAAAATGATCAAGAGTTCCTTTCTAGCAAAAGGACATAAAGCCAAAGAAGTGGAGCCACGAATACACCTTCGAAAGGGGTCTATGAGTATTTTATCATTTTTACCAAAGATTACTCTAGATTTATATACATCTACCTAACGGCTCGAAAGTCAGATGCTTTTGAAAAATTCAATGAACATCATTTGGGCAAGACTATTAAGTCACTTCAATCAAATCGTGGAGGTGAATATCTCTCTCGAGAATTCAGGGATTACTTAGCAAAAAATGGTATTGTTTCTCAACTGAGTGCACCTGGTATACCCTGATAGAATGGTATTTTAGAAAGAAGAAATAGGACATTGTTCATTGTTAGACAGTTAGTCAATGATGAAAAAGAGAGAGAGAGAGAGTTAATAATGCATGAGTAATTATATTAGAATCCATTGCAATGATTTTTATCTTTTTTGCGAAGAAGATAAAAAAAAGGAGTTAATAATGCATGAGTATGAGTTTCAAAAATCTACCTACCTCATTTTGAAGATATGCACTGGCAACATTAGCATATGATCTTATCTTAGTTCCTTCTAAGTCAGTTTTTGAGACTTCCTTGGAATTGTGAAATGGAAGCAAGTCTAGCTTACATCACATTCAAATTTGGGAATGTATAGCTCATGTGCTCAAATTAGCTCATATATATATATATATATATATATATATATATAAAAGAGAGAGAGAGAGAGTGGGAGCAATTCTATACCATTGATTCCTGAAATATAATCACATGACAGACAATTTACTGTCATAAGTACCTAAACAATGTACCTTGAGTGGGAAAGATGAGTCATCATCCAATCCTACAGATCAAGTGAAAGTTGAAGGTATTGAGGAGGTAATGGCATCACCTAATGGTAATACCAACATTGATACAAATGGTATAATTCCAAACGATGCTATAGTCTAGGATCCACCACTCCTCAGAAAAAGTCAAAGTCATCATACCACCTTCTAAGTACTTGTTAGTAGGAGAGTCCAATCAGGGGATCTTCATAATACAAGTTGATAATTCGACTTCATATAAGGAGGCTATGAGTGATGTGGATTCAGATTTATGACAACAAGCCATGAATATTGAAATAGAATATATGCATTCCAATCAGGTCTAAGAACTTGTAGATACATCAGAAAGGATAAAACATATTGGGAGCAAGTGGCTCTATAGAAGAAAGAAAGGAGAAGACAAAAAAGTGGAAACTTTTAAAGTAAGGTTAGTGACTAAGGGTTTACCCAATGAGAAGGTATTAACTACGAGGAGACCTTCTCGCCTATGGTTATACTTATGTCTATCTAGATTCTTTTATCCATTGCTGTTCATTTTAATTATGAGGTGTGGCAAATGGATGTCAAGACAGCAATTATGAATGGTTGTTGGTATGGTGAGTCGATATCGATCCAATCCTGGATAGAAACATTAGGCAGCTATAAAGCATATGCTTAAGTACCTTCGAAGGACAAGGAATCACATGCCAGTTCATTCATTACTAGATCTTGGTCCATTGGATTATATAGATTCAAACTTCCAGGTTGATGAACTCTTGCAAGTATGCATTAGGATCACTATTTATACTTGGTGGTGGGACCATTATGTGGAGAAGTATCAAACAATCATGTATTATGGAGGCTAAGTATGTTAACTTGTGAAGTCACTAAAGAAGCAATGTAGCTCAAAAAATTCCTAGTAGATATCAAGGTGGTACTTGTATCTACACAAGTCATGACACTGTACTATGATAACAGTGGGGCGTTAGCAAATAATTAAGAACCAAGGAGTCATTAGAAGGGTAAACATATTGACGAAAATATCATCTCTTGAGAGATATAGTAAAGGAGATATGATCGTTAGTAAAGTTGCTACTGGGGATAACATTGCGGATCCATTTACCACGAGCTTATTAGCTAAAGTTTTCAATGGACATGTGCAAACATGTGGTTATAAAGACATGATACATATACTCTAGGACAAGTAAGAGATTTTTTGGACAGTGTAACCATGTAGTATAGTTTTGTTGATGTAAAAATAACAATATTCTATATCAAATAAAATTGTTTTTACTTTATTTATTGCGATTATTTATTACTCTAATACCAGTTGTTGGAATGCATAAGCAAAATTATCTAGAAATTAAAAAAAATTTAATTCAATAAACAAGATCGTCTCGATATTCAAATGTATGTTTTCTCAAGAATAAATTATTCAACTTTTACCGAAATTCGATTATAAATTCTTGAATTAATTTTGAATTATAAAACTTTTTGGATCACGAACTTCTAGCTTTTTAATTCTAAGAACTTGATACTTCAAACTCCAAGTCTTCTATGGTATTCTCCAAAGTTAAAACTACACTGGTGGATGAGCATCTTTTTTTAATTAAATCAAGAAACTAATACTTGAATTTGACAATTAAAAAGCAAGAAAAATAATAACTTTGTCCTCTTTCCAAATTTGAACGCTATTGAATTATGTATTATAATTACTGTACAATTCCATATAATATCTAGTTTCCATAGAATATCTATTTATAGAGATAGAATAGTTACAATTCTTATATAATAATAATTTCACATTCATATAAGAGTTCTAATTAAAATTCAAGTAGAAGTTTTAATTAAAGTTCAAATCCAATTAGTTTACATTTAACTACATGTGTAGCCCTAGAACTTTAATTACAAATGTAACTAAGTTTACAACTTTCATAGTAATTACAACAAGTACAAAACTTTATTGTAATTACAATTAAGTCCAAAACTATTATAATTACCGTAATTAAGTTACAATACTCTATAGAGCTACCATAAGGACTTGATCGGACGTATATTATCCAAACTCCAATAACTAGATCTTGATTAGTCGACCCTAGGCCATCGAATCTAATTATTAATCATTGTTTTTTTCTACTAAAGGCAAAAGACTGAACACTTGGAATATATAAGATCATAGAAGCCAATAAATCTGTAATACTTTCCTCTGACTGCCGTATATGTATTTTATCCTCATATGAGATCCGATAACAAAGTGCGACCATAAATGACTGTTTTGCTTGCTAATTATTCTCACTAACTTAAGTACCATTTTCTTCAACGATCATGTGAACTAATGTCAAAATTTAGCCGTCACTAAACACTGAGCTCATATTTTAACCGTTCAACAGAAAATCCTTAAGTAGCCACTCTATCCATTTTTCATGGTGACGGTTCCCGACACGAATTTATATTCTCTACTCCACTCATTCTCAAGTTCTCAATACATCGAGATATTTAACCTATCAAATTGATATCACCCATTGATGAATCAAAAAACCATTAAAATCAACAAAAGTTATACACAATTCTGTCAAGGGATTTAGATGAAATACACAGCGATCAAGTGGAATTCAATTCTCCGTAGGGTTATGCTATAGAATTTAGTTGGACACGCTGTCTGATCAATACATTTCAAATGTACTAGTGTCACCTTTAGAGTATATGTACCATGTCTTGTAGATGTCCCTAGAAAATTGGCGATAGGTTCTTGGTAAATGAATCTGCAAGATTATCCAAGTAGCAGTCTTACTGACAACCACATTTTCTCTACCAATTCTCTCTCTTAAGTGATGATATTTCCATTCAATGTATTTACATCTTTGATGACTCTTGGTTCTTTAGAATTTGTAATAGTGCTACTGTAATCCCAATACAGTGTAAAGAGCTGTACAGATGCAGGCACCACCTTGATGACCGTAAGGATTTTCTATCATACAGCTAATTTGGTAGCTTCAAAAGCTGCCATATACTTGGCATCAATGATGGAATCAACAATGCATGATTGCTTGATATTTCTCCAAATAATGGCCCAACCATCTAGTGTAAACAACAATATCGATGTAGGCATATGATAGTCTTCATCACTCTAGAAGTCTAAATCCTTTTAACCTATTGAAATATCTAGCAATGAGCATAAAATTTCTTGTTCTCTAGAGGTACTAAAAGATATGCTTTATCGCCATTCAATGTTTC
>NW_019235742.1:509042-581931 GCF_002742605.1 Olea europaea var. sylvestris
GGAGTGGGGAGTGAACATTAAAATATAATAATAGAAAAAAGGAGCAAAAGAGTATAGAGCAATGAGAAGTGAAAAAAAAACAAATGATGACTAAACTATTCAAAATTGATCTTATCAGAAGTGATAAGATAACGAAATGAACACCTTGAAACCGTCTGAAAAAACACTAATAACTGACCTCGTTGATGCATGACAACAAGTCTAGCCAACGAGTTGCTGCATGTTGGATCCTTCTTTAAGATGTCCTCAAAGCATGTACAGAGTTTCACATTGTATATGCCATTAAAATGCTCCAAGAGAGCAGCTTTCAATCTGCAACAAATGAAAACCAATATATTCTAACTACACTTGCATACACATACATATGCATATATCTTTCAAATTAGTCCCTAGTCAGTGCAGTTTGTTTTGCATTCTAAGCAGCCACAATTGCTATTTTGGAGAAGGAAACCATTACCTTAACTGGAGTACTGTATCTGAAATTTTAAATGATTTTTCAAGTTCATCAAGGGCCTCGTTGACCCGATCTCCAAGAAGAAGCATCTGCCAAAATAACAAAGATGGAAATTCGGAGGTTGTGTTTTAGACAAATCCAGAAACTGTTGTAATTAAAAAGAAAAAAGAATTGACTGCTTGAATTGGAAAACAAGTACTCAATCAATAATTGTAGGGGCTGTGCTGCTGATTGTTATGACAAAACATAACTGCAACTGTTGATCTTTTCTTTCACATCTTACTTTATTTTTGCAATGTTTTCTAATGAAAACCTACCCAGTAATTATACTATGCAAGGTTAAAGACTCTGTAGCTTTGTTACTTTCTAGACCAGAAAACTCTGCTGCTTCAAAAATAATTATGCAAAAGTACAACTGTTTCTGAATTAGCAATAAACTTGTATGTATACAATTGGTTATAATTCATCCAAATGCAGCATTAAAACAAAAGAAGTGGTGTAAAAGATTAACGTAGCTGACGTCAAGTTTAGGAGGTAAAGGACTTAGCTTGTTAATATTATTGTTAATCATCTCATCTAAAAGCTTAAAATGTTAGCACATGTATTTATTAAATATTGTCTTAAACAATAGGTGTATGCATTGCTGTATAAGGAATGGTAGCTGGATTTTAAAAGCAAAACAGAATTCTACTCATTTTCAAAAGAAATAAGTATTTGATGAATATGAGATACAATTGCCATACAAAGCATTATAACTGCAGTACCTGTATTAAAGGATGAAAAGCCTCAATTACTGGAACTTTCGAGTAAAGGGAAACACGCAAGTGCTTCAACGCACTCGTATAGTAGTCATTATGAAATTTCTTGTGCTCATCCATCAAATCCTCAAAAATTTCACGAGAATTTGGCAAATGCATAGGCAGTAACCATGGAGGAAGACCTACAATTTCCAAGAAACAAACAGTAATTAGCATATCAATATATTCTTGAACGTAATTGAAGCATGACATAAAGGTACACATCCCAAAAATTGTGCAATTAAATTAATATTGGGAAATACAAAAAATAAATTTACATAATTTCAGACATCATACTATCAAAAAATTGGGTACTGTTAGACAATTGGACATCATAATTAGTATCCAAAATATTAAGTGTGGTCATTCAAGCCAGATGCTGCTATTGATGAAGAGGTTTGCATAGTATGGATGATTAGTTATGATAGTTATTTTGGCCCTGCTTTATTTACTCCTACGCATACAAGACAAGACAAGAATCTTGTACTTTTTGTTTGACCACCTAACAAGATAAACAAGCATAAAATGCATACAGCAACAAACGATATATTTGCTAGAAGACATCCTTGTAGTTGAATAACAATGAAAATCTAGAACGCAGACTTATCGGGTACTAATAAATAATATACATTTTGAGATTAAGAGGTATAGGAAGGAATAAACATAGAGGAACTGAATATGTCCCTGTAAATTGCCTAAAAATCATGATTGTGGACAGGAATAAATTAGTGAAGCACAGAATATATGGACCTTCGCGCCTGTGAGAAGTTGAAAGGGAAGATGGGAGAGAGCACAAGCTCTGAAACTCACCATGAGTGTCAAAAATAGACACATGAGGCAGATCACCACTACTATTAGAGAAGAAATATTTTTCATGTCCACTTTCCTCGGTAGAATTCATGTAGAAATCTAGTGGCTGAAAATGACGGCGAGCAGATTCTTTCAGTTTATTAGCATCAATATCCATGGAATCTTTCGGGTGGTTACCATCCTCTCCTAACACTTCTTTGTCATAGGCGAAAGAGGTGTTCAAAAAACACTGTAAGGAGGATTTGGCTCCTCCAGCTTCGAAAGCATCATACCCCTTGTAAATTCCATCTGCAGGCATTTCCGATTGCTTGGACTCATCAAATGTGTCCAACTCTGTCCATTGTAGCTCTTTTGGAAGTCCAGAATACCAGAGATGGCAAAATGTCAAGCCAACAACCAAATTTGAGACCGGGTCACTCTCAAAACCACGCTTCTGCATAAGACTGATTTAATATTTTATTATTGGTCCTCAAAAACAATGTTAAAATTCATTAGTCCATGAAAATATTTATTGACTGGCTTTCCACCATCACAACCACAATAATGAAACTTCATTATTTCACAAGTTTAATTGAAAAATATCATATTAAACAGATGTTACTTGAAACATGCTAGCAACAGAAACTTCATTTTGATATCTCAAGAACTCACCTAAGAGTCCAACAAACTTGTAAATTAGTGGTTTGGCCCACTCACAATGTTTTGTCTCCTTCAACAGACTTGCATCTTTTGAGATCTCAAAACCACGAAAAAGACTATAATGTCTAAAAAAGTACTGGTTACAGCCATTTATTTCACATTTTGCAGTGCTCATCCAAGACCAGTCGAGATTAGAGCTTTCTTGAATTCATCTAAGTGTATTATAGAGTAACACAAGCTCATTCCAGTACTTTTAAATGGACACTAGTTAATGAATAAAGCATTAAATTACTTCAGATCAGAGATGTATAGAATCTTACAAAAACTAAACTAAAATGTAGTAGAAAACCAAGAAAATACCATAGAGCAGCCATATGCGCATCCTTAGTCATTCCATGTGTGAGACAGAGTTACACGAATAGAAGAAGAGATTTATTATCAATTATTTCATGAAGAAAAAGCTTTTATTTATCTTTCAAGAAATATTTTTCTATAGCGTACCTTTGTCGGCCAATTTTTCAGTCGCCCAATCTTTTGCATCCACAGTTCATAGACATTTTGGAGTTTTCTTGGGCTGACAGTTTCACCTCTTACATAGTTAAGAATCTCCAGAGCAGCCTGCAAATAATGATAAGTGTGCATTCTGCAAACATATACTACTGATATCAAAAAAGAGTTGAACATCTACATATAATTTGGAGGAACAACCAGAAGCCAAAAGACGTTGTGTATAAAGGATGATATGAATGAGCCAAAGGGTACTTACATATGGATAAAAGATTTCCAAAACTCTAAAGAGAGGAAGGTCAGAAATCAATCAGTAAGCATATAATTAATACAAAGTATCAGCTGGCTCTTGCCATAATGAATACGGAGAGATTATGCATCCTTGTGTGCTATATCATCAAATACTTCAACATATCCAAAGAGGAGAATGGAAATTTAAATTTTTTTTCTCATAAAAACAGTTGAACAATCCGTTCTAGCCTCAGTATGAATTGGAGCACTTCAACTTTGACATAATTCCTTTGTGACAAAAATTTTAGCATTGGAATCGCCCAAAATTATGTTCTTCAATCTCATCCGTCATAACACAGGACCAAAAGCAAGTTCAAGAGATTAAAATCTTGGGTAGAAAACAGAAAGAAAATTTACTTTGATGACACCAAATACTCAAAAAATGAATTCTTGCAAAAAGGAAGATATACCAAATACTTGGTGCGATTATGAGATAGAGACTTGTCATCGGCAGTTCCTTTGAGCAGCACACTAAGCACGCCGGTTGCCTCCCTCCAATTGTGTTGAAGGAGGAGTTTCTCCAACAGCCACCGCAGCTTTTTCCTGTGGATGGACTGCAAACTTTCACCCAGGCCGTACTACAAGCTTCCAATGACTTGCTCCGGGCGATAGCTCTGCTTATTGTTGGCCAATATGATTTCATTTGCTTTCCTCGCCTTCTTCACCGTGTCCTCGTCATTTTCGTGAGGATTTCTTGGCCCTCTTCGTCGGGGTTTCACTTTCTTGGCTTCCATTGCTGTTTCTCCTATCATATTGAAGTGTGCTGATAAATAGTGGAAATTTAAAATAACAGACCCCAAGCCAAACGATTGGCGTTCCATTTCCAGTTTTTGGGAAGTGCCAACTAATATTTTAATTTTTCTTAATGGAACGCGGGAAATTCCTAGCCCCCATTTGCCCCCATTAAGAGGGTGTTTGGTAGGAATTTTTATGTGAAAATGCATTTTTGAATAGTAAATTGATGGGAATTGTGTGGTTGAAAAATAAGAAAAATTTTTTGATTTACGTGTAATATTATTTTAATAAAAAATGTGTGGTTGAAAAGAAGAGAGAGAAAAATGCATTTTGATAAAAATGGGTGCCAAACAGGGCCTAACTTTCATTTTTGTACATTTTATTTTTGTCTCTCTTATTTTCAACTACACAATCTTTTATAAAATAATATTACACATAAATCGAAAACTTTTTCTACTTTTCCAATCATTCATTTTTCAAAAAAATATTATTCCACTGATTTTCACTTTTACAAAATAAGGGCCAAACGAGGCTCTAGTACGTGCTAATGTACATTGGCGGTTTTTTTTTTAATATAAATTATTCGTTTTTAATTGAAAAATGAAACAATATCAACTACAAGGGCTTGATTTTGACTTTGTTGACTCTAAATTAAAAAATTTTGCAATTTGTACATCATAAGCATTTCGTTTACATAATTACTTAGTCATGTTGATCCCATTTTTTGAAATTTATGTTTTTTTCCAAAATTTAATCCCACATTTTATAATATTCAAAATTTTTATTAACTTTTCAATCACGCATTTCATTAATTCTTATCAAATCTGTTAATTTTATATTTTTAGCTAAAATAAACAAAGACGTATCCCATGTTTGGTAGGGATTAAAATTCAGATTTTAATTTAAGTCAAAATCAACAATTAATTTTAATTATATATTTCAAGGGATCCACAATATCCAACTATACATTTCATCAACTTTTATTAAAATTTACTAAGAATAGATTTTAGACTCCACTAAATAAGGGATGAATCCGATCTCATCACGTGACTTTTTGTATTTTTGAATTTTATAATTAGGTCTGGGCAAAAAATTTGAAAAACCAACCAAACCAATCAAACACATGTAATTGGTTTGGTTTGATTTTTTTTTAAAATAAAACTATGGTTATTTGGTTCGATCATGGTTTGAAGCCTCAAATCATTGGTTAACCGAACCAACTCAATCCACTTGTAACCTAATCTCATAACCATATCACGATTTCCTCCAAACTATTATATTATCGGTAAGTAATAGTACTGAAAACTTTCTTTCATAAGCTCATTATATTATATCTAGTTTTTTTCCTCACTCAAGCAATCGGGCTACATAATCTACAAAAAGGCAACAAAATCTCAAGGTTTTCTATTAATCTGTCTCTAGTAACCTAATTTTATTTATTAGTCAATAATTCTCGTAATATAAAGTTATTTAGTTATTTTAGTTCTTGTTATCTAATTGGACCCAAACTTGGACAATTTTTTTTCTAAATTCAATTTAGACTAAAAGTCCAAATTGACTAATCGAACCGAATCAAACAAATCTGATTTGGTTTGGTTCGGTTCAATTTTAAGAGTTAAAGTGGGTTGGTTTGGGTTGAAATTCACCAAAATCGACTAATTTGGTTTTAATTTCGAGTTGGAGTCGAAACAAACCCAAATCAAACCGCGCCCAAGCCTAATTTTAATTATTTGGAATAGTGGTGCAGCAATTGTCAAACCCCATTCATATAGACAAAATACATTAACCTATGTTGGAATAAAATTTCATGAACCGACCTAGACATATGATTCTACATTTTATTTTTGACATGATAAATTGAAATAAGCATATTCACAAGATGGTCCCTGTATATTCTTACCTAACCACCTATGATGTACGTATAGTATTTTATGACCAAATACTACATAACCAAAATTCAACATATTTACTTTGAGAATTACAAAAGTATCCACCATACCATTTCAAAAATCATATATAGACAATACAGGATTCTCAATATATAATATAACATATTATAAGGTCAAAACAAATAGGCCACAAAACAATCCTACGGATTGTCATCCATGTACATCAAACTTCGGAATCCCTAAGAGATTCATAGCTAGTCATGTCTTCTATGAAATTTCATGCTCACCTACAATGTAAGAACTACTTAACCTAATGCCCAATAAGTAAAAATCATGCAACTTTTGAGTATAAATAATATGAGTATATGATGACATGTCATTTCTTTAAAACACCATGCTAAAATGAATTATATTCAAATATTTATCAAAGTTAACTCGAAATAATTTCATTTGAAATATTTTCCTTTCATTGGGCCCTTGACCAACTTCCTATTCATCGAGTACAGTTTTGCACAACTTAAATATCAATAATCATCAATCTAATGGCCAATATAATATTGATCAATCG
This sequence comes from Olea europaea var. sylvestris, assembly GCF_002742605.1. NCBI lineage: Eukaryota > Viridiplantae > Streptophyta > Magnoliopsida > Lamiales > Oleaceae > Olea > Olea europaea. The sequence goes on from NW_019235742.1 coordinate 515,733, forward strand.
AATGGACCATCCTCTTATGATCACTAGAAGTACGTTCCCTTATTGCCCCTATGATCATCCAAGAAGTATCCCACTCGCAATGTCAATAATTATAATTTTTATTTTTATTTTTATTTTTATTTTTTTAAGTTCAATTTTAATCAGACATTTCATAGTATTAAAAATTTTTATTAACTTTTCAATCACACATTTCATTAATTCTTGTCAAATATGTTAAAAATTTATTTTTTAGATAAAATAAACAAACACTCATCCCATGTTTGGTAAGGATTAAAAATCGAATTTTAATTGAAGTCAAAGTCAACAATTAATTTTAACTATATATTTCATGGGATCCACAATTTTCAACTACACATTTCATCAACTTTTATCAAAATTTACTAAAAATATGATTTTAATCTCCACTAAATAAGGCAAGTGCATTCTATCTCACCACGTGACTCTTCGTACTTTTGAATTTGAATTATTTCAAATTATAGTGCACCAACTGATCATTGCTACGTATATGTGAATATAATCATTAGTTTTAATGAAGATAAAGAGCATGCATGAAAAAATAATTTTCTAAATTTTGTCATAAAAAGTGAAATAAATAAAATTTGCCTATCCATTAATTTGTTGGCCTCGAAACCTAAACGATCAAGTTGTCCATATATTTCTTGTCACTTCTTCGTATACAAATGTGTTACTTTTACACTAGAAAACCATTAGATGCAAGGCCATTGTAGACAATCCGTTGCTCTTTAACAATAAATTCATTGGAGAGATAAACACATTGAACGAAAATATGATCTCTTATGAGAGATAATTGGTAGGATTGTATTGGAATGAACTTGTAGACTCGTTTACTGAAATCCTGTCTACTACAATTTTCAAGGAATATCTATATGAGTTGATGTTGTATGATATGACACATCTACTTTAGGGAAAGTGGGAGATATATTTGGTTTTGTGCCCATAGAGTAAATTTGTTATGATAAAATATTAATTTATAATAACTAAATTGTGGGTTTATTTATTTATTGCATTCATTTATTATTGAACATGCGAATTAGAGTACTAATGATCACTTGTGACAATATAAGTTGGAATTTGTGTTGAGAAGTACATTGTGACGTAACTTATAATTTGATCATAAATAATTTGTTCACAAACAATGTATAAAGGTCGGCATTTTGTACTGGAAGGTTGCAACATTGATCGGTTTACTATTTAAGTTTGTGATTTGTCCTATCACATAAATAGTTAAAGGTGACAGTAGTACACTTGAAATGTATTGAACAGATCACGTCTTGAGTTTAATGCTATAGCATGACCGAGTGAAGAATTAAATTTCAGTTAACCACTATGTATTTCATCTAATCCTTCGAAAGTGTTATGTACATCCTTTCGTGATTTTAATGATTCTTTGATTCATCAACGAGTGAGATTAATTTGATTGTTCAAATATCTCGACGAGCTGGGAACTTGACAATGAACGAAATAGAGAACATGAATTCGTGTTGGGAACCATCACCCTGAGATTGGGTAGAGTTACTGTTTAAGTATTTTCTATTAAACGGTTAAAATTTGAGCTCAATATTTTCTATTGAGCGGTTAAAATTTGAGCTTATTGTTTGCAGAACCATTAAAGAAAATTGTACTTAAGTTAGCGAGAATAATTAGAAGGACAAAACGATCATTTACGTTCCTACCTAGTTATTGAATCTCGAACGGGGATAAAATATATGTACAGCGTCAGATGAAAGTATTACAATTTATCGACTTGTGTGATCTTATATATTCCAAGAGATTAGTTTTTTTCCTTTAATGAAAAAACAAAGATTAATAATTAGATTGGGTAGTCCAAGGTCGATTAGACAGACCTCGGGTCTCACTGGTAGCTCTATAAATTATTGAGATTTAACTACGGTAATTATAATAGTTTTGGGTTTAATTGTAATCACAATAAAGTTTTGCACTTAGTTGTAATTGTTGTTAAAAATTAATAAATTTAATTATAATTGTACTTGAAGGTCTAGGACTACACATTTAATTTTGACTTTAATTGAATATATAATTATTATTCTACTAGGTTTGGAACTATTCTATTTTTATAAATAGAGACTAAATAGAACCTAAATTCCACCAACAATTATAATACATAATTTTATAGTCTTCAAATTTGGAGAGGGAAGATAATTATCTTCATACTTTATTTAATTGTCCAGTCCAAGAACTAATTTCTTTATTTAATTAAAAAAAGGTGTTCACCATCGATGTAATTTCGATTTTGGAGAATATCATAGAAGATTTGGAGGTTTGAAACTTCAAGTTCTTGGAATTAAAAGTTAAAATATCATAATCCAAAAAAAAATTGGAAGTTCGATATTCAGAATTTAATTCAAGAATTGACCATTGAATTTAGATAAAAATAATCATTTTCTCTTGATATAATATACACGTGAATATTTAAACGATCTTATTTATTGAATTAAAAAATTTTAAGTTATAAATAATTCTGCTTTCGCATTCCAACAAAATCATATCCTATAAAAACATGCATGCACATATAAATAATTCTACTGGTCATGTCTTGCATCTTTCAAGTAAGTTCTATTAAAATTCAAAATATTCATTCCAAAAAAAATTCTAACTCATCTTGAAATTTTTACATAAAGCAAAATTAAAACATTGGATTCACATTCAGCAGAAGAATTATACAAATGGTTATTGTTGTAGAACCAACATGATATTCCATTTGTTAGTTCCGTAAAGTCTTTTTGAGTTGGAACTATGCTGGTCATCACTAGAAATGGCACCTTTTGTTGGCCAATTGAAATGATTTTGTTTGTTTCCAAGCCATTTCCCTGTAATTTTAATAAAAGAATAGTCTTATCATCGAACTAACAATTCCATAAAGAATAAAAGGGGACTGAGAGCCCCTACAATACTTCTAAATCAATGCCTACCTTTCACATCGAAAAATATAAGAGTAAGTTCTATGGTATTGTAGTGATTTTAGTTTGAGGTCGGCATTAAACGTCTTTTTTCTTTACACCAGGGTACTCGCTTCTTCATTATTCAAGTAACATTTTTATATTTGATATCGTTACATATTAATTGATTTACTCGGGATAAAATTTATTCCATACTTGTTTTGGGATTTCTATGCTAGTTTTTGGCATTATAATTTATATGTTAAAACAATTGTTGGCATCCACTTTTTTAGTTTATATCAAGCTATAGTTTTATTTGAGTATTTAATTGATAATATATTTTATGGCATAGTGACTTTGAGTGCTAAATGTTATGCTTCAAGTTTTAGGGATTGACTTGGATATCAAAGTAAAAGATTTGTGTATGCTTATATTCCAGTCGATGCTCAATATTGACTTATGAGTTATTTATGATTTAATATGTAAAAATTAAAAATTATGACTTAGCAAGTGAAAATTGCAGCCCTTAACGGTCAACGGCCAGCTGACCAACAATCCTTGATCTCTTGTCCACTGTACATAGAAACCTCGTCACTTATGCAGCAAAAACACTTCTCGGGCAAACTTCAACCACTATTTTGTGAAGTATACAATTATTCACTGCATATGCAAGTACTTATAATCATTTCAGCTGAAGGACCTTGTTTTTCACTGAACTCTTACTAAAAGAATTGAAAAAGAAAAGAGGTAATGCTTGAATTCCCCTTACTTCAAGAATAGTGAATGCAGTAACTAAGGAGAATAAGATTGAATAGCTGAAATCACAAGTTAAATACATTCTCAGTGCTAGAGAGGATTTTACCAACTTTTATTCTTTACTAAAAGAGGACGACAATGCAGTTACTGGCTCGTTAGGTAGTAAAACCAAGTCCAGAATGAAACTCTTAACGGCTAAACTACAGCTTCTACAGAGAAGCAAGATGAGACTTAAAAAAGAAGTTTAGATCACCTCATAAACTTCAGCAAGAAGATCTTGCTTTTGATCCTTGGAGGGTCTTGGTAATATGTATGCATAATAGCCAGAATGTACGTTTTGTCTTTGACATTCCAAAACAAAGATACAAATAGGAAAATACGTCACATAAACGCAAGATAAATTATATATAGCCAAATGTAATTTCGAACAAACAAAAGTTTCTCACGAGTGAATGCTTGTTCATAAGAAAGCTTAAATTTTGCATACATTTCATGTCCAACAAATTATGCATCGCTTCCCAGATCAAGTTTACTTTCATTCATCCATTCAAAAGCAAAATAAAAAGAAATAATATAACAAGTTCCATAATCAACGTTGGCAATGCCTAATGCAATAGCCATCATAAAGCCTACCATTTGCACTGCATGGAATGGCAAAAATATTTACTGCATTGCGTGTTGCTTTTCTGGTCTTATCCAGTGACACCACAAAAACATCTGCAATAAAGATCCTTCATAAATATTCGTTAAAAGAATTAAACAATAAATTATGATTGACAATCTCTCCTATGTCTCCTTATAAGTCATTCTCATAAGTAAATTGCAATATTTGAAACGAATGTTAATTTTTGCAATCATATAATGTAATTCATATTTCTCTTGATATTTTCTAAATACTTCACGGAAAATCTACTATTTTCTACTCATTTGACCCCTAGATTGTACAATTCAAGAAAGAATTTCGAACAATATATTTCTAAAAGTGAGTGGAACTAATTTGGAAAAGCTGCATTTCATAGATGGAGAAATGGAACCAATATATTGCTGAGTAAAATTAAATACCTAACTAATTATAAAAAGGAATGCTTTCCATCAAACACATTCTCATGACGCCACGTAAACTTTTCACCTTCTTCTTCTAATTCTTTCTCATTTTCCAGTCTTTCAAATTCAAAAAAAAAAAAAAAGGGGAGTTGCAAACTGCCTGACAGTTTATACCAGTTTCATTGGTAATCTAGAGGGGCATTTATTTTACAATCAAGATATACCAATCCACAAGTTTCAGGCATCTTTACAGGATCATACTTTGCTATCAGTAAACTAAAAACATAACTTATTTTATGGATACAGCAGCATAAATATGAAGACAAAGTGAGTGATCGATTTGTGAATCATTTAGCCTGGTGAATAAGCTAATTATTTCTATCTTAGCCCAACTGATAGAAATTTCCATTTGAATTCTGGCTATTGTTAGTATTAGCTTATAACAAATTGAGGATACCGTGCAAGAGATTTTCAAGCATCTCTCGTAAAAAAGAATTTATGTTACTAAAAACTTGTTGAAGTATTGTGAGCATGTCAAGTAGATCACATATTTAAAACCAGTTTATCTACAAAAGATGCTCAAGTAATTATAAGCTCACAAGTTAAGCTTTTGTGTGGGACTCAATGAGAGTATTTATGTGGTTCTGTGAAAAAAAATAATACAATCTATATTTTGAAGATTTGTTGAAAATGAAAATTAGATCTAAAAACAAAGAGAAAACTAGAGACGAAATGAATATTCCAGAAAGAGAAGGAACACTTATCTTCTTTTAATTACACAAAACGCCGTCGTCTAAAAATTCAGCTTATTTCCAAGTAGCTCAATCCAAAAATGGTTGAGCCAACAACTTGTGAACAGTAACTGAAATATGCGTCCTTTACTTTTAGTTAGACAATAAAAATTATAAAAGTATATAAAGTCTAAAAGAGATCAAAAAATAGAACATAGCACCTATTTAAATATTAAACTAGGAAAAGCTTTATAAGCTTAATTAAACCCAGTTTGGCCCCCATTTTTTGATAATGAAAATGAGTGAAATATTATTTTTCTGAAAAATGAGTGGTTGAAAAAAATAAAAAATTTTTGATTTATGTGTAATATTATTTTATGGTTAAAAATAGGAGAGAGAAAAATAGAATGTAATTTAATGGGGGGGCCAAACATGGGTTAAAGCTATCTTGATTCCTCAAAAACCTATGACCGCCAATCAAATGAAAATGTGGAAGAATTAGAAATAATAAAAAAAAAAAGACGATATTGTTAAATAAGAGTCATTATTTGTCTATTTATCTTATCAAAAAAATAAAAATAAAATCATGAATTAGCAATTAACAAGTGGACAACTGGCATTAAGAAAAATTATGATATTACGATATAGATTGTATTAATAAAATTCAAACTTTACAAACAAACTACTTGCAATGACAAAGCAAATAGAAACTCATAAATGATTACCCACCTAATCTTTTAGAGATTGCAGAACATCCCCAATCATCTCCTTCATCAAATCTAACTTCTTATAGTAGAGCTCGACCTCCTTTATCATAAGTTTTTCCCATTTTGCCTCAATGTTTCCTGAATTGCAACTCCCCTTCAAGGTGCAGTTCTTCTTGACCATATCTGGTGCAATGAATCCAATATTTTGATTGAATGACGGATGTATTAAAGGATACTTTAACTCCATATTGATATCGACTTCATCCTCAACAGTGCCTTTCTTCTTTTTATCTTCTTTTTTGGACCCAAACTCCACTCTTCTCCGCTTTCTTGTTTTCTCACTGATTTCTATGATTAGCTTTTTATCACACCCATCATTTCCCCAAAGTTTATTGGAAAGCTCAAAAACAATTGAGTTGTGACGATTAGAGAAATCCCCGGGGGGCCCATTCTCTGTAGTTTTCTTGAAGTTTCCCACAAACTTTTTCCTGAGCCTTCGAAGTTTTTCAGTGATCTGAATCTTTGTAAACTGAGTGTCAAGTTTGTCCTTGATGAAAAAGTAAAAATCAGTCATGTTTTTATCTCTGTGCATACACTTGAAGTCGATCATACCTTGAAGCAAAACAATGACATCTTTGTCCGTGAAAATCTGGCTAAATGAAACTAGGGGTTTCTTCCTATTAGTTTCTTGAATGTCAGTCTCAAGAGGATTTTCTGTGGGGTTCAAGGATTCAACAACCGTGATGACTTTGTTTTTTTGGAGGTTTTGAAAATCAAAATCAGAGCTGGAGGCTTGTTCGCCCTCTTTTTGTCCAGCTTCTTTGGTTTGATTCTCGCCCGCTAACGCTTCTTTAATTTTAGAATTGGGATCACAGATGTAATCACCTTGTTCTTGAGTCTTCTCTAATACAGCACGTGATTGTTTTTGTTGGTCCGCTTGATTGTGAATTCGCAAGGCCGTTAATTTGTCCAACGCTGGTTCATGGCCCTCTTTTTCTCCAGCTTCTGTGGTGGTCTGATTCTCATCAAACAGTGCGATTTCTTGAGCTTTTGAAATGGGAACACAGCTAGAATCATCTTCCTGTTCTTGTGTTTTCACCAATGCTTCTTCTAAGTGTTTTTGTTCTTCAGAAATAACAACATCTTCATCCATTATATTAATTTTTTGGGCTGCAAATATCAGAAATATTTAAAAAAATTACCTTTTCTGCAGATAATCAAGCAGATAATTGGTGTCAAACACAAACAAAATAAAGTTAAGTTTCCTCTTCATTTAAGTCAGTTTGATAAAGGCAAAAATGAATAAGTTAGCCCTAATGTCCTGATGATTAATCTGTGAACCCCATCTTGTTGACATATTCTGCAGTCAATTATTCTAAGACTTTAAGATACAAGAGCAACTACATATATTAAGTTTTCAAGACGAACTAAAGATAAACAATATCATGAAGAAAGAAGAGGCATATAATCAAAACAAGTGCAGAATATGCATTGATGAGAACAAGAAAAAATGCCAATTGGAGATGTTTGGTGATGCCTAAAAGCGTCTGCTAAAATAATTTTAAGAAAGATAAAGGGCCTATTCAATAGCATGGTTGGATTACCTTCCTTCCCCTAAACAACTTAAAGAAACAAACTTCTAGATGAAGTTTCTCGACTGCAAGTGAAAAGCCAAAAGTTTATACAGAAATTCCTACTATTTCACTACCTATCATCTCTATTCATTGATCAAGAAAAACTCTCCATGAAACTCTTCTCTACAAGAGAAGCAGATTATTTTGGTTGATACTGCTAGAAAATCCAGAAAAGAAGCCAAAATTGGTTTATAAACTCGACCAAACATGTAAATTGTCCAATATGCATAAGGGTTTAAATAATCAAAATTAAGTTGAAGAATATTATATACTCACAGCCCTCGGAAGCAGATGATGAAGAAGAAGAAGAAGAATGGAATATTAATTTTCTGGGCGTCAAACCCATAGCCACCTAGCTTCCAAATCTCTGGTTTTCTTCTTTTCTCTGTCTTATGGCCTTTTTATTGTATGTTATACCATGAAGAAGGAAATATCAAGCGTTTGAGCGTGCTTATATGATCAATTAATTTTAATTTATTAAGGAACAGCAAAGGAATTCAAGTGTTAATTACCTTGAGCATCCCGTCGCTGCCTTTCAAGATCAATCTTCTCACACTTTCTCAAAATTATTTACTTGTATTTTGTCGAGAAACATTTATTTCATTTAAATTATATTTACCATTGAAATTTGCATCAAAAAGTTCTTATTATAATGTTATTAAAAAACAAAAACAGATATCTTTGAATTCTTTAAGATGCTTGAGTATTTCACTTCAAGATTGGGTCAGAGATTATTTACTTTAGAGTATGTTTGGGAATGGTCTATAAATTAATTTATAAATAAATAAAAATTTAATGTGTATAGTACTTTTATATAAATATAAACAATAATAAAAATCCCATCGCACTCTTACTTTTTTTTTTAACCTTGATTAATACTTGACCGTTCACTTTTCTCAATACTAAAACTTATTTTATATGGTGCCAATGATGAATTTGGACCATTAATGTGCCAATAAATTATTAATAATATTGGTTATGAAAGTATAAGACAATAGAGGTTACTCAGAGGTTACTCAACTCTCCTCACGACGATAATAGTTATGAGTCACTCATTGTGCAATTAAATCTTAACTAAAGAGTATTCTACTTGACACGACGATAAATTTAAATTGATTCATAATGTAAATCATTTTATTGATTTGATATATGAATAGGTATTGACAAATTGATAGGTATTTATTACAGTGATGTTAATATTAATGTTCTAAAAAACTCATTTAGACGGCGCCTAGGCATCACCTTTTTTTCCAATTCTTAAACGGTTGAATTTTTTCCTTTCTCTCTTTCATCTTCCCTAGGCGCAATTTATTAGTTTCATTTTTTTTCCCTTTTTCTAAAAATTCTTTTATTCAATTTTAGCTTATTAATTTATTTTTTTATTTTTTAAAAAAACTTTTCATTTGAAGATTTTATTTGTACAAAAGTTTAAACGACTTTATCTAAATAGCTAAATAAGATTTAAGCTATGGAGTTATTTACATTATGTAATTATGATCTTTAGACTATTTATATTGTTGCAAACTCAAATAACATGTATGAAGTTCCTATAAATCTATTAAGTATGACTTGCGTAATTGAAATTTGAAACTATGAAGAATAATTGAATTTTTACATTTCGAAAATTTAAAAACTGTATAATTGACTAATAGTAGGAATTATTAAGAAAATAGAGTATTTTATTATTCTAGATGTTTGATATGTATTATTTTAATTATTAAATAATTTTCAAAATGTTTAGATATCTATAAATTGTCAAATTATCAAAATTCAAGATAATTCCACTAACAATCATGCTACTTGTACAATCTTTTTTTACAATGTTGGTTGACAATCATTCTTGACAATATCACTTTCATCCATTCTAGAAATTGTTTTTATAATTAATGGTCTAGATTTTGACAACATCAATGTTGTCATTCATCATTATCAATCACAATTATAAAAATAGATTAATTCTTCTGTTAAAGACTTGAATTGTGTCAAGCTTGCGTTTTGATATACAATCATATTTGAATGTTGGTGTTTTGGACGTGCTGACATTAGATTATTTATGTGCCATTTAAAAAAATTACAACAATATTTTCATTAACATATGCATTGCAATTCTTTCTCTTTTATTTTTTTCCCAGCTTTTCCACGTTCAGGATGTTGTACATGCTATTCAGATCAAAGAACCAAACTTAATTCACATAGTAGTAGCATAGATGAACATGAACTTTTGACACACCAATGATGTAAGATACCACTACTTTTCTTGAAAATTTTCTAAGAGTGAGTTATGAGCGTCACACTTTCAACTTCGTTATAATTTTATTCCCTTTTTTCTTGAATAAATATGGAGAAAAGTTCATTCTTGAGCAACTGCTTATTCCATAACCTTCCATCTTGATGATAAATAATTATCTTATTTACCGAAATTATAATATAAAAACTTAATTGGGATAGAAATGAGACTTGCAAGGCAATCAGACATTAGATTAAGCAGATAATTGGTGTCAAACGCAAACATAATAAAGTTAAATTTTCTCTTCATTTAAGTCAGTTTGATAAAGGAAAAAATCAATAAGTTAGCCCTGAATGTCCTGATGACTAATCTGTGGACCCCATCTTATTCTAAGATTTTAAGATACAAGCAACTACATATATTACGAACTAAAGATAAACAATATCATCAAGACAAGTACAGAATATGCATGAATGAGAACAAGAAAAAATGCCAATTGGAGATGTTTGGTGATGCTTAAAAGCATCTGCTAAAATAATTTCAAGAAAGATAAAGGGCCTATTCAATAGCATGGTTGGATTACCTTCCTTCCCCTAAACAACTTAAAGAAACAAACTTCTAGATGAAGTTTCTCGACTGCAAGTGAAAAGCCAAAAGTTTATACAGAAATTCCTACTATTTCACTACCTATCATCTCTATTCATTAAGCAAGAAAAACTCTCCATGAATCTTATTCAAAACTCTTCTCCTACAAGAGAAGCAGATTATTTCTGTTGATACTTCTAGAAAATCCAGAAAAGAAGCCAAAATTGGTTGTTAAACTAGACCACACATGTAAATTGTTCAATATGCAAAAGGGTTTGAATAATCAAAATTAAGTTGAAGAATATTATATACTTACAGCCCTCAGAAGCAGATGATGATGAGGAAGAATGGAATAATAATTTTTTGGGCGCCAAACCCATAACCACCTAGCTTCCAAATCTCTTGTTTTCTTCTTCTTTTCTTTTAGGGGGAATAAATGGTTTACCAGTGAAGGGATCTAAACTTTTTACAGAGTCATCAGAGATAGAATTCTTCCGTGTATTTGTTCCTTGAAACTTACGCTTACCATTAGGCGGATAGTAAACCTCAGTGGCTGTCAAGTCAAATACATGCACATTAAAATTTGAATTTCCAGTGTATTTGAAGAGTAAAAAGTAGCCATAACGGACAGAATCAATAGAATCAGTAAGTCTAACAACATTGGAGAGTTGATGACCTTATCTTTTAACAAATTTGTTGAGGATCTTCCGCACAAAAATACATTATAATTTATTATATATACAAGCAAAAAAATGCAGAAATTTCATCCGACTAAACCCTAAACTTTATATCATTTCTACAAGCTGATATTTCAGTTAGCAAACTACCCCAATAGGCAAATACAAGAATCTCATTAATAATTAAGAAGATATGAAAATTACCAGTTTGTGAAGGGAAGTGATTGACGGCAAAATAACTTTGAAGAATCTTCTTCTAAATGCATTTTTGTTGCTTTGTGTTTCATATTCCTGTTAATATTCTTGGTGTTTCGAATTTTGTTGGAACTCTGTAAACCCCTTTCGAATTGAATGATTCAGTGTGAAAATCACACTCATCCAGATGAAGAGTCAAGCCTTCATTATGCCTTACGGATAATTAGTGTCAAATATCAATCGTTATTGATGTCTGTCCCACTGCTCTATGAGTCTATGTTCAGTATAAATCTTAATTTTATATTATTTTGTATTCAATCCATTTGAATTTATAATTATTGCTATTCTCAAAAAATTTATTGATATTGGGAAATTGGTGCCTTCATTAGTACTATTCTGAGTGTCAAAGGGCTTCTTTAGTAGAATTTGTTCGCCTGTAATTATTACTAAAATATGTGGTTGCGTGCATGAGTTCAAAAATGAGAGAAAGTTAAGAACCTTCATTAGAATTAACACGTGGATATAACTATTTTATTGATTTTACAAATAAGTTAAAAAGTAAAAAAGGTCTATTCTTTGTTTCCGACTTTTATTAATTGAAAAAGTATCTATTCATTTACTTATACTAGTGGTAAGCACGTGCCTTACACGTCTTATGTGCGGCATGAATGATATGCATAGTATTTTTAAAGTAGGACACTTGATAATGTTAAAAGAAAAAATTAAAATTGTTAAAGAATATACATATAAATAAAAGTTTTGTGAAAATTACGTTCATAAAGTGAAAATGTTGAATAAATTGAAATATAATGATTTGTTTAAGACGAAGGCATCGACCAATTTTGTAGTACAGACATATGAAGAAAAATCAAATTAAAAGATATACATTTGATTAAGTTTAAAATGTTTATAAATAAGTAAACTAATAATTTTCAAATTAAAAAATTTACTCATACTATTTGTACCATAAACCTTTTTACCTATTAAAAAAAAAGGAAAAATAAGTCTATTATCTAAACATATTTAGAAACAAAAAATTACATATTAATCATGCTCATCATATTAATCCATAGCATTTATTTTAAATTAGAAACCAAAGTTACATCCAAAATAGATATCATAGTGAAAAACTTAGACAAAAATTTTCCTTTTCTTTTAAAAATTCTTCATTTAAATGTACTGAGATAAAAATATTTTTTTTCTTTATATATTTATATATAGTAAGTAACATGATTACCATGAATTTTTATGCTTATACAAAAATGAACACGCAATGATAAATATTCAATACTATATTAATTATTTTTTAGAACACATAATATTAATTTTTATTAATGCTTAAAAAATTGGATTTAGTGAAAATGTGTAATTGAGAGGTAAAGCTTGTATTTAGTGTGTAGATATAAATATGATAAGTGTAAGTAACTTCCAATTATTAGGAGTAATTAGTAAGGTTTTTAAGATTGATGAATAATTTCTCCCATCATTAATTCTTTCCCTCCTAACTGTTGATCACATTTAAGCACTTTTTTCTTTTCAATTTATTGCCATTTGTATTTAAATAGTTATATTATCAACTATTAATTAATTACACGTGAAATTTATAATTTTTGATTTAAAATATTAAAAATGTTATATGAGGACAAAATGATAAATTGAACATTTCTCATCCATCTCCACATTTTATTTTTATATATATTGTAATTATAATATAATTATATAATTAGATGAATGTTGATTTTAATTTAAACTCACGTATATAAATAATAAATAATATATATATATATATATATATACACACACACACACACATGTACGTATATAATAATATTATAATATATTAAAGATGGCATTAATGATAGATTAATTAAAAATTGATTTCACGTGGTCTCTTTTTTTAAGTATAGAATTCATTTTTAATATTAGAGTACTCATAGTTTTGGGTTAACTAAATTAAGTTTATCACTTAAAATCAAAGCTCGTGTACAAATATAATTATATTAAAAATATAATAAATATTATTTTATATGATAATTAATCTACCATTGTATTAATGCAACATTTGATTCATTTTATTGTATAATTATAATAAAATTACGTCTAGATTTTAAGTGGTAAAATTAATTTAAATAATGTAAGTTAAGTAATTAAACTTAATTTGATTAATATAAAATTTTAAGTACTCCAATATAAAACAATAAATATTACACTTAATGGATATTAAATGAAGTTAAATTATATTAAACGTTACTATATTAAATATATAAGGGTAGAATTGGCATATGGCTAAAAATACAATGGATTTTTATTAAGAGCATTAATTCAATTTATTCAACATGAAATTGAAAAACGGGTATTGTTTAAGGAACTCAGATGATGGCCTTAAATAACCATTTATAGAAATTAAAAATATTTTTTGCTTTAATCAATAGCATTACATTTAAATGGATACTAAATGAAGTTAAATTATATTAAACGGTACTATATTGAATATATGATAATAGAATTGACATATAACTAAATATGTAAGGATAAAATTGATATTCAAAAGTTTCTCCTAGGGCTGGACATGGTCCGATTCGATTCGGTTCTAAAGAGAATCGAACTGACCCAAAATTTTCGGGTATTTAGTAAGTGAAATCGTCGGGTTCGAATTTAATTATGGAACTGCTCGGGTTCGGTTTCATTCGGTTCGGTTCGGTCTAGTTCGGATCCATTCGGTTCCGTATTATAATTAAATTTTTTAATATATACAAATTTACATTAATTTACTTAATGATGTGTTCAATATTAGCTCTTACAAAATAACGTAGTCCAATCTTATGTGTCTTTTACGTCTCTCTTTGTTGAATTCTTCATAAATTTGATTATTAAAATCACAAGAAGAGAAAGATAGCGAGCTCAAAATAATTAAGAGAAATGTTGTAGAGCTTTTATTCGATTTTCTCCAGTAGAAATGACACTATAGTAGAGTAACAGATTTGGATAAAATTGAGGTCGATTTGATTAAGTTGATTTTGAACTGAAAATTAGAAATAGAAAAATCATATTTTGTAATTTGAACTAAATTAACTAGTTAACAAATTTATTTAGAAAAAATAAAATAATTTTGCTTATTAAAATAAATAAATTAAAAAATTTAAGGAGATTCGATTTTTCGGGTCTTGGCCTAAAACCAGAACCGAACTGTACCCATTAGTTCTTGATTTAAATACTCCTTCGGGGATTTAATTTGAGAAGAACCGTCGAGTTCGGTTCGGTTCGATTTGGATTCGATCGGTTCGGGAGTTTTGTCCAGCCTTAATTTCTCCTCAATGCATACTTTTAATATATGGTAGATGATATGTAAATACTTACAGGAAAGCTTTCGAGCTTACAAAGTATGCATTAAAAGTTATGAACGTTATTATTTTTTAAGTGCAAAAACTCGGAGTTGTATTTTAGACAAACAGGTTTGGAGATTATTTTAATTAATTTTTCGTTTGAGTAAAATAAAAAATATATATAGAAATATATAAAAACCAAGATAGCCGATGCTATATATTAATTCAACTTACCTAAACATGTAGTAAAAATGTTAAGTAAATAAATTTACAAAAATGTTCCAATGAGTGAGAAAGAGGAAGATAGCTGAAAAATGGTTAAAAAATCGTATGTAAAAGCATACTAAAAAGGGAAAGGGCATACAATAATAATTTTGGCTAGAAAACTTATAAAATTTTTGCATTTAGATTATAGATAATGAGCTTAGGTGACCCCGATTTTTGCAATGGCAACGTGGACAACAGATGTCGTGCCCACTCGTGCCTATGCGAGCAACTTTCGACTCGTTATGATCGGAATAACCAATTGAAGGATCTCCAGCTGCAACGAATGTAGATATGGTCAATCGCATCTCATGCTAATGTAAATGGGCCAAATGTTGCTAATGAACCGAGCTCCATGCCCAAGATGAGGTTTTTTTGATTAATAGGCCCAATTAATTTAAATAGGCGATGCCACGTCAGTCAATGTGAGACTTCCTCCATCACACGCATGCTACGTAATTTATAGATGTAACGATACTCCCCTAAGTTTGAGTTGCACACTCATATGCGAGTCGGGCTTCAAAATATAAGTAGTCAACTAGGTGAGATCTTACATATTGTCTAAAAAATATGAGCAGCTCCAATATGAGGACTTACAGACTACCTTAAAAAAATCCGTGCAAGCTTTAATAAGTGGGGGCCTACAGACTGCCTTGAAAGATAGATATCACATACGATTTGTCAATAGTTGATTTGAATCATAAAATGACTGTTGAATATCACATATGATCAATTGGATGCAATTTGGAGTGTCAAGTGAGTGAAATAGAGTTGAAGTATTTTCACCAATCAATTTTCAACCGAATAAGTTATGCTTTAAATTTTTAGCATCAATTTAAGACCCATTTTTTTGGATAGCAAAATTTCAAATCGAAAATATTGTATTTCAAGAAGAATTGTAGCTCTTTCAGCTAGATTTCCCTGGAAGAAATGAGAGATATATCTCAAGCAAAATTGGCTATTTAATAGCAAAAAATGGTTAGGTATTATAACTCTAAAGTTAAGAGAACGACCTTGTGATACGAAAAGTGTTCCTATCTTCTAAATAGCCAGGGGTGGGAACCCCAAGCCCTAATTGGGAGGGTCCTTATCGAATCAAGGAAGATGTTTGATCAAAGACCTATAAAATTGTAAGTATCGATGGAAGGCACAGCCTCATCCATGGAATGCAAAGCATCTACAAAAGTACTACCAATGAAATTGTAAATGAATTTTATGTACGATTTGTTTAAATTTAAATGAAAGTTCCATATTAAAAATTTCTATTTTACGGGAAAAAAATACTTCTCGTTAACTAAATTATGGGAGAACCATTTGCATAGACGAACTGTCCCCATGTGGAGAAGTGTGGCACCTTGACGATGAGGTGTATCCTATCGAAGGCAAGATAGCTTGGAGATATTAACACCTCCACCCATGGTTAGAATTAACAATTAGAGCATTTTCAGTAGGTTCTTTAAAAGACTACTTAAATTAATATTTTAAAATAAAGAGAGTTTATCACTCCAAATTTAGTGTGCCAAACTCACTCTCTATAATTAAATGCACTCAAAGTGTTTTAATTTTCATTGGAAAAAATAATATAATAATTTCAAGGAAAACTAGGGAAAATAGAATATAAGGAAAAATAATAAATATTTTTTCGAATATTACTTAAAAATATTTACACTCTAAATTATAAAATATGCTCTTTAAACATAAAGAGTCTCTTGAAGATACTTTTAGCCAACCGAAATGTGCAAACCATTTTACAACCCCTACACTATTAGTAGTATTTTCCATTCAGAAATAAATTTATATACAAATATGATTTTTCTTATAAATAATATTTTAATTATAAAGTAATTTTTTACTTTATATACAAATTTTTTAGTTCAACTATTTTTATTTGTAGGTTAATTTTGAACAAAATATGTTGATTGACAATAATTATTTATAAGGAATAAAATTAGAAGAGAATATGAGACATGGTAAAAATCTATCGATTTGGTGGATTTCATAAAAGGTGCCATAGATTTAAACAGTGAAAAAAAAAAAAAAAAAACCCCTCCAAACCAAGCTTTTGAAGTTTATTTATGTAGTGTGTGTTTTGCAGCAATTACTTGAGAAAATGGAATTTCCTCTACAATCAAGTTTTGGTGTAGTCATGTCAATTTTAAGTCATTTTTATACCCTGCTATCTCATAGGTAATACCTAGTCTTCCGATTTTACCCCCACTTCAATAATCACCTAGCAACGGTGCTTCCACTTGCAACAGTTTAAGGTCCATTTCATTTTGTCACAATTTTTTATAGATGTTTTAGCGTGCAATTCTTATTTTTCACTACCCCTTAAAAATAAACATTGAACAACCAAATAAAAATATCTATTTTCCATTTGAAATCTTAATTCTGCTTATAATGTAAGATGAAGTCGCGCTATACAACGAGTGCCAAAATAAACAAGGCCGGTCCTGAGATTTTGGAGACCTTAGATCAATTTTAAATATGGGACCCTATATATATAAAAATACATGTAAAATAAAAAATAAATAATTTTTTTTGGATCCTCACCAAAGTAGAGCTTTAAGCGATCGCCTAACTCATCTATAATTAGGGCAAGCACTGTAAACAAATTTGGAATGCTTATCTTAGTTGATGCACCATGTAATCTCGTAATTGTTTCCACGACGTGTCTTCATCGATCATTGCATCCAACTCAGCTGCAATTTTATCTTCCTCATCGTGGAGGTCTATCTCCAATTCTTCGTCATCTGGCTCTTACACTTTATGGAATGCTTCTTCAACATTCTCATTGGTTTTTAAGAAAATTGTGGATAGTCATTGTTGCAAAATGACCGTTGTTTGAGCTCGAAACGAGTAGCTAGGCATCCCATCAAGGATATTCCATCATTATTTTCACACTCCAAATGACCTCTTAATAACGTTTCTACTGGAGGAGTGATGATTGAATTTTTCTCAGGTGTTAGGAAACCTACACCTTTGTAGATTTGTCTCATTATGGAACTCTTGAAAATAATATATGATATCTTAACCATTACCAGGTGCCATAGATCCTACTCGATGTGTAAATATTTGCCATGCACGGGCTACAAAAAATTAATGTCTAGACTATGTATCGTAGTAGCCAAAATACGATTATAGTGTATATTTCTAATATGTGTTCCATCAATGGTTCTAACTATCCTATTTATGTTATGAATGAATCCAAAAAACAGTTTCCAATTGTCAAGAGCATGATATATTAATAAATACAGAAAAATGAAACTCGTGCAATTGTGTTAACTTGAAAAGAGGACATTCTTCTGCGTTTGGATGGTGATGTGCTGCACATTTGGATATGATTTAATGATACTTCCAGGAAGCATAACAATAACACGAAGAACAGTCTTAATTTAATGACTAATTATCTGCAACAAATGTCCGAAGAATGTTTGAACTTGTCAATATCCTTTGTCGTATGCTAATACACACAGAAATATGCCAATTTGTTTGCCTGACAGAGAAATGCATTGTATGTTCAGCAAAAGAAATTGGAAGTCAGCATAATATGGCACAACATATTTCAAAAAAATTTCAACGACATATGGCATTATAGTTGGAACTTAAAGTGTTAACCAAAGATCATAAAGCCGTCATGTCCAAAATAAAAAAAATTCAATGGATATGAAAATGGTCGAAGATTGTACGATAAATTCAATGGACGGACTTGTCATCAATGCAGGTACCTACATTCACTTAACATTTACTCCAATATATATAATCTAATTAAGAAAACTTCATAATGAATTATTAAATTTTGTATTTTATCTCAAATTATGAATTATTATTGAATTGACAGACAGAAAACTCTAGGCCTTCGCACTCAATGCAGCAGATGCAAGGGGTCGACTGGGATGTTATGTGGAGATTGTCTATACATAAGGTATGTTCGGTACATCAATGGAATTCAAGTACAAAGAAATTAATATTTACGTATTGGTGCAGATATGGGGAGAATATAATTGAAGCAAATGAGAATGGGAAAAGTTGGATATGCCCAGTGTGTCGAGGAATATGTAACTGCAGCAAATGTAGAAACAAGAAAGGATTGCCGCCTATTCCTTGTATATATTCCAAGGTATGTATCCTCCTTTTCTTAATTTTCTTCCACGATTAATTTGTTTTGACTAATAACTAATTAATTTAATATTTAATTTGCAGGCGTTGATAAATGGTTACAAGTCCGTGGCACACTATCTTATTAAAACCCACATTGTTAGTATCAGTGGTGAAGGAGAGACAACAAAAAAGGTCTAGCTAGATGAGTAGATTGGTGTCTCCATTGTATAATATATTAGTGTTGAACGTCCAACTCAATCGTATAATATGTTACTATCAATGGTGAAGGAGAAATATCAAATGCCTCCCAAAAAAAAAAATAAATAAATAAATAAATGATGCAGTGTTTATTTTGTGAAACATATTTTGTGAGCGTTAGTAGGAAGCATTTTGCTTGTAAATTTCTATGATCATCCATCCATCTCAATCATAAAATATATTAGTATCAATGGTGAAGGAGAAATATTGGACGCAGTGTTTATCTTGTGAAATTGAAGCATTTTGCTTGTAAATCTCATCCATCTCCTATCATATGAATTCATTTGTAATAGCTCATATGCGAAAATGATGTTCATTGAATCTTAGTAGGATGATGTGTAAGGATTTTTAATTAAAGATGGGCTTATATGTGTAAATAATTGTGTGTTAAATTATAAGCTATCGAATTCGGTCGAGCCCGATTAAAGTGATCTGATAACGTTTCGGTTTTGGGTTTTAATGTATCCAATTAAAGTATGGGTTTACATATGTGTAGAGACCGGGCCCAAGTCCTAATTCTATGATGGGCCGAATTAGGTTAAAGGGCATCCTCATATAAATAGGTTATGGTCCCCAGATCACACGCAACGAATTATTCATTCTCTACTGCATCCCATCACAGAGAGGAAAAGGAGACTGCGTGTAGATTTGGAAGATCATACCGCGAAATCCATATTGCATTAACCATGTCAGATTCAGGTATGCTTCCGCTTTAATTATTATATTTCTCGATGATTTAACATGAAAGATCCGGTATTTTAAAGTATTAAATTATCCAACAAGTGGTATCAGAGCCTCTTCATGTTGAATCATTGAGAATCAAATGTTTTAGTTTGGTTCTTGCAATACATTTTGAAATTTTCAGATTTAACAATTTTTGGTTATATGTTTTGTTAAATTTGAAAATTTTTGCGGTATAATTTTATTATTTTCGTATGGATTTATTCAGTTTAAGAAAATTTAGATTTGGAATTTGGAATTTTTATAGTTTCGGATTAAGATTTAATTATAAAAAAAAATTTTTTTTTTTAGATCTGGCCGGCGACGGGTCTGCCGCCGGCCTCTGCAAAAGGGGGGGGGGTGCTGCCGGTGGCGCCGGCACACCGCCAGAAAAAAAAAAATTTCTGTTTTTTGATTTTTTGGGGACGGGGGCCTCTCTTGTAAATTAGATGAATTGAGGCCCCTGGTTGCAATTAGGGTTAGGGTTATAAAATTAAGCTTTCAGTCCCTAACCTTTAAGTTGTTTTGAAATTTGGGCCTTTAAGTTTCGGATTTAATAATTCAGTCCCTAAGGTTTTAAAATTAATTAATTCGGGCCATTAAAGTTCTGAATTTATAATTAAAGTCCTCAAAATTAAATTATTAATTCAAATTGGCCCCCTAAGTTCATAATTAATTCAAATTGACCCCTAAGTTTCAAATTTTTTAAAATTTGATCCCTAAAGTTTTGAATGGGTCAATTTCGGCCCCTAAAGTTTTAAAATTTGTTTTAATTGATCCTCTAAAGTATTGAAATTAATTAATTCTGGTCCATAAAGTTTCAAGTATATTAATTTCAACCCCTAAAGTTTGAAATTAATTAATTTTGCCCCCTTAAAGTTTTGAATTATTAATCCTAAGGCCCCTAAAGTTTAAAACTAATCAAAATATGCAAAATTGGTGATTCTCTAATACTAAAGACTCTTTTAAGAGATATAATATTCGAAAATTAGTTAATTGAAGCAACATGTTGCCAAAGCAACATCTTTTGTGAAAATTGACTAACTTAGAATGTTAAAAGGTGTTTGTGCATGTATTATTCATGGGAATATTGGTCGGCCCAAAGGAAGGTCAATATTTAGCCGAATACACGTGCACCTGTGGTGATAAACGTGTGACGATTATTTGGTTTAATGTGTGATCAATAAATCGGTCCAAAGAAAGGTTTAATGATTGACACGTTGTTTTATCGTCAATGTTTGATCACTACGCCAAGAGTACCGCTTACAAGTCAATATCTCTGTCTAAAGACTAGATATTGATGTTGTGCTTGGTATCTTGTGATGGGCCCTACCATTATTTGGGATTATTATTATTATTATTTGCATATTAAAGATATTCATGTGAGCTATTCATAATAAATGTTCTCTAATTCAGTTTCAGGTTCTGCTGCTAATATTTCTGCTAGCATCAATTCAATTCCAATGTTAAATGGCACAAACTTCAGGGCATGGCAAGAGAACGTTATGATTGTTCTCGAAGTCATGGACCTAGACCTTGCTTTACGGGTCGATCAACCTGCCGCACTTACTGATAAGAGTACCTCTGATGACAAGAGGGAGATGGAAAGGTGGGAACGATCGAACCGCATAAGCTTAATGGTCATGAAGCGTGCTATTCCAGAAGCATTCCGGGGCACTATGTCCGATAAGGTGACTACGGCTAAGGGTTTCCTTGAGGACCTTGAGAAGAGGTTTACCAAGAATGAAAAGACTGAAACAAGTACACTTTTGGAAAATCTTGTCTCAATGAGGTATAAAGGGAAAGGAAACATTCGGGAGTACATCATGGAAATGTCTCATATTGCTTCAAAACTAAAGGCACTCAAATTGGATTTATCTGAAGACTTGTTAGTGCACTTGGTTCTGATATCCCCTCCGACACATTTCAGTCAATTTAAGGTGAGCTATAACTGTCAAAAGGACTCATGGTCCCTTAATGAGCTCATCTCACACTGCGTGCAGAAAGAGGAAAGATTGAAGCATGAAAAGACAGAAAGTGCTCATTTAGCCACCACCTCTAAAGACAAAAGCAACAAGAAAAGGAAGATTAATAAAGAAGCTGCAGGTACGGCACCGCAAAAGAAACAGCATAAAGAGCCAACTGAAGGCGGTTGTTTCTTCTGTGGAGCTGCAGGTCATAAGAAGAAGAATTGCACCAATTACCACGCATGGCGTGTAAAGAAAGGTACTCTTCTTCATTTGGTTTGTTCTGAGGTTAATTTAACTTCGGTACCTAGACATACATGGTAGATAGATTCTGGTGCAACAACTCACATCAGTATGTCTATGCAGGGTTGCCTGAGTTGCCGAAAACCAAGTGATGGTGAAAGATACATCTATGCTAGCAATGGCAAGAAGGTGGAAGTAGAGGCAACTCACAGATTATGATTTGTGTGTCAACTGTATAAATGGAAAACAAACCAATAAAAGGAGATTTCAAGCCAATAGGACTTCGGACGTCTTAGAACTTATACATACGGATATTTGTGGACCATTCCCTACGGGTTCTTGGAATGGTCAACAATATTTTATAACGTTCATAGACGACTTCTCAAGATATGGCTACATATATCTCATTCATGAAAAATCACAGTCACTGGATGTGTTCAAAAACTATAAAACTGAAGTTGAGAACCAACTCGACAAAAGGATTAAAAGCGTCAGATCTGACCGTGGGGGTGAATACTATGGCAGATATGACGGTTCAGGTGAACAACGTCCAGGACCGTTTGCTAAATTCCTAGAGGAATGCGGTATCGTCCCACAGTACACTATGCTGGGTTCGCCCACTATGAATGGTGTTGCTGAAAGACGAAACGTTTAAGGACATGGTGAGGAGTATGATTAGTCATTCTACCTTATCAGAATCTCTCTGGGGTGAAGCATTAAAGACTGCAGCTTATATTCTCAACAGAGTTCCAACTAAGGCCACTGATAAAACCCCATATGAGCTTTGGACGGGCAAGAAGCCTAGTTTGAAGCATATACATATTTGGGGGTGTCCAGCTGAGGCAAGGCCCTATAAGCCAAATGAAAAGAAACTAGACGCAAGGACCATCAGTTGCTATTTCATTGGATATTCTGAAAGGTCCAGGGGTTACAAGTTTTATGATCCCACAACTAAGGCAATTTTCGAGACAGGAAATGCTAGGTTCTTTGAGGATGTTGAGTTTGCGGGGGGAGAAAGGGTTACAGGCTTTGTCTTTGAGGAGGAATATGTTGAAATTCTTCCAATTGCCATTGACAATGATCAGGTTTCTATCCCTGATATTGTTCAAGAAGCAACTCTGGATCAAGACAATGTCATACCTCCCTCTCAAGATCAACAAATTGTTCCAGAAGAACAAACTCTACACCCTCAAGAACCAATGCCATTAAGAAGATCCACTAGAGAGAGGAGAAGTGCGGTTTCAAAAGATTACATCGTATTTCTTCAAGAACATGAAGTTGACATTGGAATGGTGGAAGATGATCCGATCAACTTCCATCAAGCCATGGAAAGTTCTAACTCTCAAAAGTATCTCGATGCTATAAATGAAGAGATAAAGTCCATGAAGGACAATGACGTATGGGACCTCGTTCCATTGCTTGAAGGTGTGAAACCCATTGGTTGCAAATGGATATTTAAGACCAAAAGGGATTCGAAAGGTGATGTGGAGAGGTATAAGGCTCGTCTTGTCGCAAAAGGCTTTACACAGAAAGAAGGCATCGATTATAAAGAGACTTTCTCTCCGGTTTCTTCGAAAGACTCTTTCAGGACTATAATGACATTGGTAGCGCATTTCAATCTTGAGCTACATCAGATAGATGTTAAGACAGCGTTTCTCAATGGTGACATTGATGAAACAATTTATATGGTACAACCAGAAAACTTTGTATCGGACGATGCAAAGCAAATGGTTTGTAAATTAAAGAAATCCATCTATGGACTCAAACAGGCGTCTCGTCAATGGTATTACAAGTTTCATCAGGTGATCATCTCATTTGGTTTTGGAGATGAATTTGGTTGATGATTGTATATACCACAAGTTCAGTGGGAGCAAGTATATTTTTCTGGTTTTATATGTCGATGACATATTGCTTGCCAGCAACGATATAGGCTTATTGCACGAAACCAAGAGATTTCTAGCAAAGAATTTTGAGATGAAAGATCTTGGTGATGCCTCTTTTGTATTAGGAATTCAGATACACCGAGATCGTTCTCGAGGTATTCTTCGATTATCACAAAAGAGCTATATCGAAAAGGTACTTAAAAGATATGGCATGCAAGATTGTAAACCATGTGATACCACTGTGGCTAAAGGTGACAAGTTCAGCTTAAGTCAGTGCCCTAAAAATGACTTGGAAATTAAAGAAATGCAGAAGATTCCTTATTCCTCAGCTATAGGGAGTCTGATGTATGCTCAGGTTTGTACGCGTCCGGATATAGCGTACATCGTTGGGATGCTAGGGAGATATTTAAGTAACCCGAGAATGGATCATTGGAAAGCAGCCAAACGGGTCATGCGGTATTTACAGAGAACAAAAGACTACATGCTCACATACAGGAGATCGGATCAGTTGGAGATCATCGGTTATTCTGATTCCGATTTCGCGGGATGCCAAGATAGTAGGAGATCCACTTCAGGCTATATTTACCTGCTTGCTGGAGGTGCTATTTCCTGGAAGAGTGCTAAGCAGACACTCATAGCTACTTCCACCATGGCAGCGGAGTTTGTAGCGTGTTATGAGGCATCAAATCATGGAATATGGCTGCGTAATTTTGTCACTGGGCTGCGTATTGTGGACAATATAGAAAAACCACTTAAGATATTTTGTGACAATAAATCAGCAGTGTTGTATTCCAATAACAACAGGAGCTCGACAAAGTCAAAACACATAGAGATCAAGTTCCTTGCTGTTAAAGAAAGAGTTCAGAGTGGACAGGTATCAATAGAGCATATTGGGACAAACTCCATGATTGTGGATCCACTTACTAAGGGATTGATACCCAAGGTCTTTCATGAGCACACTGCTCATATGGGTGTAATGTCTCTTGAGGATATCTAATTTCAGTGGGAGTTTGTATTTTTGCTTTTCATATTGGACACATGTACTGTTATTTTGGATACGGTTTAAAGTTAAAGTTATTTTCAGTTATAAAGTTATTTGGTTAATTATCTCTGAACTTGTTTAAATGATCTCACTAAGGTATTAAGGTGGACCAGTTGGAAATAGGCATGTTACAGATCACATTACATGTAATTTCCATGCTACACATCCATGCTTGATCCATGTCATTCGATTATATTGATATATGTGACCATTGATGGGTTTAGCTACGTGAAAGTAGCGAAAGCCGCTTTGATCCTGTGTTGATATGATTGATGGACGGGATTGTTTGGGGATACATTCGGTAATGATAGCGAAATTCTGGTACTCATAAGGTTATGTTTAATACACAATTATAAGGTGACACATATAGCCCAAGTGGGAGATTGTAAGGATTTTTAATTAAAGATGGGCTTATATGTGTAAATAATTGTGTGTTAAATTATAAGCTATCGAATTCGGTCGAGCCCGATTAAAGTGATCTGATAACGTTTCGGTTTTGGGCTTTAATGTATCCAATTAAAGTATGGGTTTACATATGTGTAGAGACCGGGCCCAAGTCCTAATTCTATGATGGGCCGAATTAGGTCAAAGGGCATCCTCATATAAATAGGTTATGGTCCCCAGATCACACGCAACGAATTATTCATTCTCTACTGCATCCCATCACAGAGAGGAAAAGGAGACTGCGTGTAGATTTGGAAGATCATACCGCGAAATCCATATTGCATTAACCATGTCAGATTCAGGTATGCTTCCGCTTTAATTATTATATTTCTCGATGATTTAACATGAAAGATCCGATATTTTAAAGTATTAAATTATCCAACATGATGCTCACTTCACGATTCCATTCCGAGATCAATCACCCATAGATTACATCACCATGATTCAACTAAATGAGATGGCTTCCTGAATGTAATCTCCCGAGGATGATGATACTCCATTCAATGTGCAATATGTTACTTTTTGTCGAAATCTCACAAGATGAAATATGTGAAGAGGTAGAATCAAAAAGCCATGTGCATGTTAAGCTATGTGAGGTGATGGAACAACCAATCTCAAAACTTATTCCGAAATAAAATAAATGGATGAAAACAATTTGATCACAGATTTTTTTTTTTATTTTTTTTCTTGGGTTATTTGCGTTAAAATATAACTAGTTGAAATACATTTATAATTAGGGTTAATAATGTTCAGAATTCCCAGTGTGAAATACATTTACTCTTCTATTTAGCTAGAAATCTTCTGAAAGTATCTGAAGTGGTATATTGAATTAGGGTAATGGAAAGAAATTAGATTATGAAGACATGGAAAAATTGCATAGTATTAATGGTAGATGAGAGTGAAACCATGGCTATTTCACATTGCTCTGAGTTGTTGGGTGCCAACCAAAAATCCCTTATATTTCTCTTAAGACTACAACTCTACTATTTTTTTCTTTTTTGAGACGGAAACTAAAGAACTTTTAAGCACTTGCTTGGTCCCTATTATAATTAAATTTTGACAATAATGTATTTTGAAATAGTAAATTTTGGAAAATTTCTGGTTAAAAAGGAATGAAAAGTTTTAGGTTTATGTGCAATATTAATTTATTGGAGAATGTGTGGTTGAAAAAAAAGAGAAAAATGTATTAAAATTTTAATTAGGGAATGTCACCCAAAAAAAGGGACAAAAAATTAAAATAGTAGCATAAAATTTGACTCATGTAAATAGTAGTGAAAGAAGCAAGATGAGTGTCCACCACGTTCCTGATGCGAGGGAAAAATGACAAGAACCAATGCAAACATCATTTATAAATTTTCTTCGATAGCTTGTAAAATTAGAGTATACATACAGACCTATAGAAGAAAATGAATATATATTGTTTTGCAAAAAAGTGGCCGTGTTGCTGCACCTAAGATTCCACAATTTTTGGGCTGCAAGAGTAATTACAAAATGATTCTGAAGCAATCGCAAGTGTACTGTGTCCATTAAGCAAGTAGTAAAATAAATTTGAAAAGTCCAAATTATCGTTCGCACTAGAATTATGTATCTAATTATTGATTTAACTATGTCTAACTTCTATTCGAGTAAAAATATTTAAACGCAATTTAAATTCAGACCATAAACATTATGACTCTACAAAAATAATTAAAAAGTGTGAAAATAGACAATTTAGGATTTTAACTGGTGTACAAGAATTGTTATGGTTCATGAATTCACCATAACTATCCCTTTAATTTCAATCACCAAATTTCAACAATAATCAATTATGTGCATCATATCGCATTCTTCTAATTTAATTGATTTACTTCTCTTGATTTTAAAGCACTCTTATTCAATTAAGTTAACTCACTATATCTTTACATAAAACAGGGCAAGTCTTACTTAAGAGAATACAATCACAAAAAATGACTGCAAAGTTAGCAAAGATTTATCTCTACCTTCTACCCAAGTTTCACTTTTTACTGGGGCTGCACAACGAATTTGTCAAACCGCAAGATCAAACCGAAATTGTTGGTTTGGTTCCACATAAATCCGTCAACGTTTTGGCTTTGAACCAAATTAAATCAATTCGAAGTGATTTGGTTTAGGTTTCAATCTTTACAAATTGTTTCAAACCATCAAACCGTTTATCAAAAAATATATATATATAAAAAAAATCTGAAAATAAATTAGTCTAAATTTTTATTTAATCTAATTGAAACTTAACACATTTTAATTAAAAATATATATTCATATTGGACATAACTCAATTCAACTCAATTCTACAATTATACATCTCAATTAAATAATTAAATCACATCCAAATACCCATCAATCATCACAACTGTGAATATAAAACCCTCAAATTGGGCAAAATGTTAAACAACTGACGCTAAACCATATTCATTGATCCATTATTACAATTGAGCAGACAATTAAATCTAAATTTTAATTCAAACTTACACATTTCATTTTCTTCTATTAATAATTTTCGCAAATTTTTCTTGAATTCAAGTCAGATTATCCAAATTCTTTTATCTTTTGGTAATTTTTTTATATTTTTATTGGTAGTTATGTTGTTTCGTTCTAATAATTGTCCTGCTTCCTTGATGTAACTCGCTAATATTTAAATTGAGTAGAAGTATTGGATGATTCACAAAAAGTCACAGTAGTTAGATATTATTGTATTTGAATTTTGTTGTTCATTTTCTATTATTGCTGCCTACGCCTTGGCTCGGCTGTGTTGATTCTGTCAAAAATGCTGCTTGAACTCCTGGGTATTTGTTTTGGCTCGTATGTAGGTGGAAAGTTATTCTGGTTATATAGGACCTCAGTAGGTCGGCCTGAAGCATAGTTGGAAGAAACGTCAACTTCCACTTCCCTTTCTATGGGAATATCACCCTAGTTGTACTCCAGTGTAGCAACCCTTTGGCTTCCGACCTCATCCTCTTGCTAGTATTGTTCTTGGAGCATGTAGGAGGCATAGGAAAACCCCCCTAGCCCTGCATTTGGGCCATGAGCTCTCTCATGGCCATATTTTGGCTAACAATGTCCCTCATGTTTGTGGTCATGGTAGCCATTTCTCTAGAGATTTGGGCACATTCTTGTACCACCTCTCTGGTAATGGTGGTGGGGCCTACGACGAGCTGCTGGGGGCTGCCCCTGCATTTTCTCTTACCCTCCTGGTGGTATATCCTCATCTGAGCTCATTTTTTCTTCTAGATTTCAACTGATAGGGCTTTCTCTTGCTCTTTTTCAAGAACAATTCCTTTTTCAAGGAGGATGCCTGGATGTTTATTTCAGTTAGCTTTCACTACACGATTGCTCGTGGTTATAGTATGGTTTTCCATAGATGGTGTCAATCTATTGATCCTAAAATATGTTGCCAACAGATATTGGACCCACCCACGCACACGCAAGCCTAGTCCAACATGCTAAGACACGTGGACGGTCTGGAACGAGCAGATTGAGGATGTGAGAGCGGCTCAAAGGCGCGGGACAACAATGTTCGAAATTCGACGAGATTTGTATAATGATCGTATAATAATTACCGATCGCGGTTTGTAGAATGTGTATGTAATCTTGAATTATCTTTGTAAGAGAGTGAGAGAGAGTAAAAGAGAGAATATTTGTTCTTGTATTGGATCTTGCATTAGCCTTTGTATGGGGTATATGGGGGAGTATTTATAGTGTTACAAGTTAGATCTTGGCCCTTGATTGGGAGTACACGTGGCCTCATCTTGTTAGTTTACATGTCAAATTGTAGGTATCAAGTTTGACCACCTAGCCTGCTATACATTTATTAATTGGCAGAGTTGCCGCTACTTTGACAAGACAAGACACTTGCATTCTATGATGGGTGTCCCATCAATCATTCAAAGAGGATTATTGTGTAAGATCAGATCTTTGGAGAGAAGTGATACAAGTTATCTTGCACTTCGGCTTCAGTATAATGGGCCTCAGTATGAAGAGCCTCGGCCATATGCACCACTTCACCTATTGCATTTCGGCATACAAAATCTGGGCCACGTCAATAGGAGCTGTTTGCTGGTGTTGTTCAATCTTCATTGGCTTAGGGGCCTTGCCTAAAATGCCACGTGGTTCAGCATGGGTGGGCCAGGGGCCCCAGTGGGTCGGCCAAATGTATCAACACGTAACACTCATCTTGAGGGCCATTTACAGTGCACTTCCTTTTTGTGGGGATATAACTTATGTGTCAATACGGTTAACATTTATTTTATGTTATGTTTTTATTTTTTTTGTTGAAATTTAAGTGCAAAAGTTTTCTACAGGTTATGTTTATAAATGAAGTCAACGATGTTCATTATATTAAGGAAAATTTTTATCATTTCTCTGCATTTATGATTTAAGAGAAAATGAAATGATAATACTTCCAAATCTATATATCTAGATTTGGGGATTTTACAGATTCCTTCCTTCATTTATAAGAAATCAAGGCAAAAAAGTCTATCTTTAATCAGGAAAAACAGCAAGGTAGTTTCATCTCAATCCTTGAATTTTTATTTTTGAAAAAGGGGATTGATAAGCTATAATCAATATAGCAATATCAACATAAATGCCAAAAATAGATAAAATTTATTTTAACACCAATGAACTTCATTGACATCATAACTTGAAAATAATAATAAATTTTAAACAATTTTGTGAGATAAAATACATCGTCCGAAATGATTTATTAACAACAATGAGATTTATCAGAAGTACAAATGATTAATTTAGAATATAATTAGCCCATCTTGCCTCAAGTAGTGGCATCGCATCACCTAACTCTCATCATCTGACAAATGAAGATGAATAACATGGAATGAACGCTTAGTAAATAAGCATCATGCATATGATGGATGCTTATAATATGCATATGATTTACTTTAAAATAAAATAAAACCAAACATTTCTCAACATATATTCCCTTTTTCTTTCATTTCTTTAAAAACCCTAACATTGAGAATGTGAGCTTACTTTGTATATAGTCTAGCTAATCAAAATACAGTGAGCCATGTCACCGCATTGACATACAACCCGTAACGAAAACATTATTCAGGATACATATCCTTTTAAAAGAAGATATTCATTCTCACCTTGACATTAAAAAACTCTTATTGGTATGATGAATAATCATTAAAAACATTTAGACATAAAACATAATGATTGCATATTAATTGTACATAAATACCAATCTAGATAGCATATAACTACATATAACAAAGTAATATATCTTCATAGACAATTGAAAGTTTACTTACCTGAAATCCGTAAAAATTAGATTTTAGAATGACAATTGGAGATATCCCCAGCCGCCCCCAAAGTTACCGTACCAAAAAAATGCCTTAGTTCATTACCATTTATTTAGAAATTTCAACAATATCTTAAACATCACTTCAGTCCAGAACGTGTTCTACTAATTTTATTTTATTAATGCAAATAAATTAATAAGGCACCTAATTTATATTATTAACTTAAATTTAGTTCTACTAACTAAAGTAGAATTATGTTGTTCAACGTTGTAATTTTATATATAATTTTACACAAATATACTCATTAAGGAGGGGGAATATTTCAACATGAGGTCCAGGCTGAATTCAAAGTAAGACTAGTCATAAGCTCATAAGAAAATAAATATATTATATGTCATATAATTAAATTCGAGCTTAATAACTTTATAAACTCATCATAATGAAATTAATAGGTATCCAAGATGCATTCTACTTTAAGAACATAGTTAGTGATGAGGAAAAATAATTATATGATTAAACAATAATATAATATCAACGAATTTAATGCGACTAGATTCAATAATCACATGGAACAATTATGCGGAATTGCAATTTTGGAAAGATGAGTCCTTGGAGAGAAATATACCATTAAATGGGCATTGGAATTAAATGGGTCTCAATTGGACTTGGACTCCTAATTGGCAATTGATGGGTAGATGTAGGAATGTCATGTCTAGTCTATCTTTATGCAAGTCAATTTGCTATGCTTATTAATCAGTCATTATCTACATAATCTAGGATAACAACTAATTGGTTATGATACAAACCTAATTCTAATCAAACCATCCTAAGTTTATCTATAAATACCAATGCCATGCACATATGTTTGCCACAAAACCCATTCTTTAACTTCTGTTTCATTCCTTAAAATTTCAGCAGAAATTCCTCTCTATTTATAAATTTCAGGTAAAAATTAGCACATTGGACAGAGGTGGATGAGTGAATGTACTGGACCAACTGATTATTGTCACGATGTACCTTATTTGTTGAAATTTATTAGTTTGGAGTAACATTATAATTTTTTAAATAGTCCAAATTTTATTGCATGTTAGAACTAGTTTTCATTAATATTTTGATGAAAGATATGATTCCAAAATGTTCCACATATTTTATTAAATTAAATTTATCTTTTGTTAAGTTCAATTTTTATTCGATATGTCATTATATTAAAATTTATTTTTTGAGGACTTTAAGAAATTCATATTTGCTAACGTATCAAGTTGCTAGAATTCAGGGCATTACACGTATTCTCCACAAATTTGCTATTTAAAATATTGTTTTAGCTAGATAATGGTCATCAAATAAGGGCTTCTTGTTTTAATTATTTTCAATTTGCTTAATAATTTTTTTTTAAAAAAAAAACTAATAAGAAAATAAAAAGAAATCCTGAAAAAAATGTTTCATGATTATAAGATTATAATTGGTGTCCATGTAACACTAAGATCTGCTATCCAACTCACTATGATTTTTGGGTCCACCTTCCACATATAAAATTATTTTATTGAGATAATATGTGGTAGAAAAATAAATTTATTTTTATCAAACACGAGCTTAAAATAGCCTTCAATAAGTTTCTTGTATGTGAGGGTTCGATTATTTTCCCCAAATTTTATTAAAGGCTTGACATATATGAACGACAACACAATTTAAACACAATAATTTCTTATTATCCTTCATTTATCACTTGTTAGATCCCAAAGGCAAGGACACAAACATTAAAACCAAGAATGTGGACCTATTTTTGGTACATCAACTTTGTGGTTTGGATAATTTGTGCATGTATAGTACTATACCCCTGTTTGGGCTCCATTATTCCAAATTTTAATGAAGAGAATAGTAATTTTTGAAGAATGTGTGGGTGAAAATCAAGGAAAAGTTTTAAGGTATATGTGTAACATTATTATATTGAAGAATGTGTGATTGATAAGAAGTGAGAGAGAAATGAATTTTAATTTTATGGGTGCCAAACAGGGGGTATATCCATAAATTATGTGATATGTACATGATAAAGGGTGTTCCACATTGATCGATTTAGCATGAATTGTGTTAATTAGATTGGGTTAATCAAAACAAGTAACATAGTCTTGGGTTCGAGCTCGATCCATTAGCCTCACTTGAATTGTATGTGTGTGTGAATCCATTTCTCTAAAGATAATGTGCTATAGCGTAGGCAAATCCTCATCACCACTCTCCTGCACTCACTCTCTTTTATCTGATTGTTGATTTGACCAGTGCAGTACAAATGATCACCATACATTTTTTCGATCGATAGCCTTCGTATCCTAATGATATGTACTGGTGTATAGATGATGCCACATACTGTTGGCCACTCAATCCGTCGGATTTTGAGGTCAACAAATTGGTATCATCTATTAAAATGATACATTATATTCTCACAACATCCATAAGGCCACCAGAAGGGATAATTTTTTTAGTAGTTTTTTCAACCAAAATATAGAGGCCAGTTACTAAAAATGAAGAAAAATGGCCATTGACCAAGATATGAAAATTTCCTTGAAAAGGAATATTTTGATGATCGTTCTAGCTATTAAAATGGCTACCGAAAGAAGATCTGAAAATCAGTTATCAGTCACAAATAAGAGAAGATGACAACAAGAAAGGTGATTGGAGGTACAAAAATTACAAAACAAGAGCAAGCTTACATGAATTTTCAAAGTTCAAAAGTGAAAAAAAGGTGGAGCACTCGCTACTTCTTTGTTTACTATCTCACCTATGTTAAAACTATCGTTCTTTTGGAACACCACATTTATTCTTTGGCCACCGATTTCTTATCTTGGGCTCATGGGTTCGTTACCTTTCAGTTATTTGGAGAATGATTGTACTAAAATCATTATAAAATAATCTAATTGAAGAATGTTGGAGGACAAAAAAATATTCTCTGGTGGATGAGTAAAGAAATCTTTTCCAGCACAAATATATTCAGATTTGAAATTATTCACTCAATTTGCTTGACACATTGCTCGGGCTTAAATATAGCATCCAACTGCGTCCATTGAGGCATTTTACATATTAGATAATGTATTATTGTCAGAATGCAGAAGCAGAATTATCTATAAATTTTAAAAAATATTTAATTCAATAAACAATATCGTCTAGATGTTCACGCGTATGTTATATCAAGAATAAAGGATTCTAATTTTTACCTAAATTCGATAATCTATTCTTTAATTAATTTTGAATTACGAACTTCCAGCTCTTTGGATCATGAGCTTCCAGCTTTTTAATTCCAAAAACTTCATGCTTCAGACCTTCTAGTTTTCTATGATATTCTCCAAAGTCAACACTACATCAATGGATAGGCACTTTTAAATTAAATCAAGAAAATAATTCTTGAATTGGACAATTGAATAAGATGAGAAAATAATTGTTTTTTCTCTCTAAATTTGAACACTATGAAATTATGTATTATGATTGTCGTACAATCTCATAGAATGTCTAACTTCCATCTAATCTCTATTTATAGAGATAGAGAATAGCTATAATCCTTGTACAATAATAATTCTACATTCAATTAAGAGTTCTAATTAAAATCTAAGTAGGAATTTTAATTAAAATCCAAATTCAATTAGTTTACATTTAATTACATATATAGCCCTAAAACTTCAATTACAGTTATAATTAAGTCTACAACTTTCATAGTAATTACGACTAAGTATAAAACTTTATTATAATTACAATTAAGCCTAAAACTATTATAATTACCGTAATTAAGTTTCAATTCTTTATAGGGCTACAATAGGAACTTGATCGGACATATAGTATCCAAACTTCAATAATTAGATCTTGTCTAGTCAATCCTAGATCGCCCAATCTATATATAGGCAAAACACTGAAATCCTGGAATATATAAGATCACAGAGCCAATAAATTTGTAATACTTTCCTCTGACTTACCGTATATGTATTTTATCCCCATCGAAAGTCCGATAATTAGGTATGAGGATAAACGACCATTTTGCCCTTCTAATAATTCCCACTAACTCAAGTATTATTTTCTTCAATGGTCATGTGAACTAATCATAGATGTCGAATTTTAGCTGTCGTTAAACACTGAATTCAAATTTTGATTGTTTAATAGAAAATACTACCCATTTTTCAGATGACGGTTCCCTAGATGAATTCATGTTCTCTACTCTGCTCATTCTTAAGTTTCAAACTCATCAAGATATTTGATCAATCAAATTGATTCTCACCTATTGATGAATCAAAAATCATTAAAATTGAAAAATATACATAACACTGTCAAGGGATTTAAATGAAATACACAGTAGTCAAGTAAAATTTAATTCTCTGCATGGTCATTCTATAGAATTAAACTTGACATGTGGTCCGTTCAATACACTCCAAGTGTACTACTATTACTTTTAACTATTTCTGTGATAAGGACAAATCACAAACTTAAATAGTCAATCAGTCAACACTACAAACTTTCTGTACGATGTGCCAACCCTTATACATTAATTGTGAACAAATCATTTATGATCAAAATATAAGTTATGTCACCTTGTACATCTCAATACAAGTACCTAACTAATATTATCACAAGTAATTATAGGCACTTTAATTCGCATGTTTAATATAAATAAATGCAATAAATAAATAAAATCACAATTTATTTATTATAAATTATTATTTTATGATAGCAAAATATACTATATGAACACACAATCCAACGATTATAACCTTTATTATCTTGTTAGTATTCTCCTAATTACTTTAATCAATTTTCCTTAGATTCTTGGTAGAGTCACATATATTATTCTTTGTAAAGTCACATATATTATTCTTTGTAGTTGCCCCCACAATTTGTTAAATAAGCTCTTTTATCCCATATTTATATAAATGTATGACAAAATAAGCCCATGTTTAGACTCCTTTATTTCTAAAATTGAATTTTTCAAAACTCATTTTCAACCACATTCTTCCATAAATAATATTATTCGCAAATCCAAAATTTTATTATCATTTAACTATGCATTCATTAAAAAATTCAGTATTCAAATTACATTTTTTCTTAAAATCGTATAAATGGCAAAGCTGCTACAGGTGCATTATAGATTATATTATGAGTTACACTCTCCCATGTGACATGTTCAACAATCCTAAAATATATAATCAAAGTTATTTCTTCTTTTATTTCTTGACATGTTAAAATTTGGATCAACCTTATTCGTTTCTAAGAAATAGTAAATTTTTAAATTTGAAGAATAATTACATTAACATAATTATTATTAAAAATATATATTTCATATTTAGCTTAGAAGAAAATAATTAAACGACAACTTTATACTAACAGGAGAAGTTTATATATCTTTTAAAAAAATGAGGATGTGAATGTAATTATTGAAAATTTCGAAGGACATTAATGAAACTTACATAAATAAAAGTGGAAATTGAAATGAATGACTTTGCATGTCATTTCAAATTAATGATTGATATTACCATTGAACGTGATAGATTGACATTTCATTAACTTCTCAAAATTTGGGGAAGTCGAGTAAATCGTTAGGATTTTTCCAATGCTTCAGGATAGACACTTTGATGCATATTAAGCCCCCGTTTCTCCCCCATTAAATCTCATCAAATTAAATTAATTTTTTCTCTCTCCTATTTTCAACCACACAATTTTCAATAAAATAATATTACACGTAAATTGAAAACTTTTCATTATTTTACAACCATCCATTTTTTTTAAAAAAAAACAGCCAAATTGGGGCTAAAAGCCTATTCGAACTCCATTTTTTGTCAAGTAGTGGTCTAATGAAAATTTGTAGTTGAAAAAGAAATTTAAGTTTTCATGAAATATTAATTTATCAAAGAATATGTGGTTAAAATAAGAGAGAAAAATGTATTTTAAAAATAATATATACCAAACAGGGGCTAAGAACCTGTTTGAGCTATTTTTTTTTGCTCAAAATGCTTTTTAGAATAATATTTTAATGGAAAATGTGTGATTGAAAATTGAATTTGCAATCCGAGCTCACAAGTAAAAAGGGAGAAGCTTTGCTTCGTGGACAATTGCTATGCCTCCTCAGTGAAACACAGCCACACTGCAACGTGCTGAAGCGCGTAATGTCAGGAAACATTGAAATGCATTTTTCGAAGTGGTAGTCAATTCGAATTGGTGCTGACACGGTACATGTAGGTCTGAGCCGGTACAACCGAAGCAGTAATCATTCTGTATTGGTACGAGGTAGTACGTACATGTCCGAGTTGGCACTACGACCCAAGATATAAATCTTTTGGACAAGGATCTGTCCAAAAGATCTTTTGGAATGATGCAAGACACCTCGAACCGAAAGATGAATCCACGTGTCCCACAACTAACAATACTCCTTCCAACTTTCTTTCTATAAATACCAAAGAGCCAATCCTTTGTGAGGTAATATAACTTCACAATTCATGTTTATATTTACTCCTCCCCATTTGTGATAACGATGTCCGGGGGTTGTTGTTACCAGAAATCGTGGTTTTGTTTACCGTCAATTGACTTGATCATCGGAGTGTATGGGGTCACTACCATCCTCACTCGGAATGGCCATATACTTATGACAAGTTTTTGACGTGTGCAAGGAGGAATGCAAGTGGATTTGCTATTTGTTGGCTGTGTAGAAGGTCCATTTTCCGAGGTTAACGACAACTTTGCTTCTTCGTCGCTTCATTCTTGCTACTAGCTTCTCAAGTGGGTAGCTTGGTAAGCAAGCTACCTTAGCATTAGTAAACTCCCTATCAATAATAGGCTAGAGTGATGGGTAAGGTTGCTTGCTCTTCAATGGAAAGGGGCAATCACCCTTTCAGAGTCGATCCTATAAAACTACCTTTTCGTGCAACATGATCATGACCAAAGATATAGAATTGCAAAGGAAGGACAAAATGAACCAACCCACCTGTCTTGATCGGAAAAAAATTGAAGAAAGAAACCCGGGATATGCTACTGAAGCCGCTACTCGTGCTAGTTAATCCATAATGAAGGTGCAAGTGCTAACAAATCTGCCGCTAGCTCTACTAATGATGCTCTAGGTTACAGATCAATATTGCTTTATTAAAAAGGGTGTAGTTGAAAATAAGAGAGAAAAGTATATTTTGAAAATAATGGTGACCGAACAAAATTGGCAAATTGTGCATCACTTTTGTACTTAACTAAGAACATTAATGCTAACTTTACAAATGAAATTTGAATTACAGATGTAACTTATTGAAAATAAAATAACGCCCTCTCTTTGGAGGCCTTTAGTTTACTATAATTTATTTTTCAGATTTATTTTTAACTATAAATTCATACAATGAAATATTTTACACAAACTTAAAATTTTTTTCAGCTTTTTAATCACGCTTTCTCCAAAAAATATTATTCAAAACATAGTTATTTACAATTAAAGGCCACCAAACCGGGCTAATTATAATGTCCATTTATTACATTAATGTATGTTGAAATCATTTATATTTAGAGTTTGTTTGAAACTCATTTTATTGGGAGATTTGATTTCTTAATAATGATTTTTAGAAATTGGGTGGTTAAAATGTAAGGTAACATCTTAAAATTAATATGTAAAATTATTTTAGAGGGAAAATATAATTACGAGAAAAATGAAATTTTAAAGAACAAAGCTCAAACAAAGGCTTAAAAAATGTATTCTATTTATAACGTGACTGACGAGAAGCACATGCCACGCACCATCACACTGTTAAATTTTGATATAGTTGAATTTTAGCCACTAAACTTTTAAAAAAAATGTCATCAATTGCTCATTACACTTTCGGGTGGTCGAATTTTGCCAGCTAAACTTTGATATAGTCAAATTTCAGCTACTAAATTTTGAAAAATGTCTTCTATTGCTCACTATAAATTTAGATTCTGTTTATCTTCCTTTAAAATAAAACTATTTAATTTTTCATACTCATTTTTAACCACACAATTATATAATATAAATATTTTACACGTAAACTCAAATTTTTTTCCAATGTTTTAACCACACATTATCCAAAAAATCATTATTTAAAACTCATTTTTCAAAAAAAAAAATTATGGCGATCAAACAGGGGTTAAAATTGAATTTAATTTAATTTTAACAATAAATATATTGTGTATTTCATTGCAATTAGTAATCAATTCCTTTGTGCAGCTTTGTAAATAAATGACAACCAAACAAAATTAGCAAATTGCGCACCACTTTTGTACTTAACTAAGAGCATTAATGTTAACATTACAGATGAAATTTGAACTATAGACATAATCTATTGAAAATAAAATTATGCCCCCCCCCCCCTTTAATTTATTTCTCACACTCATTTTTAACTACAAATTCATACAATAAAATTTTTACACATAAATCCAAATTTTTTTTTAACTTTTTAATCACACTTTCTTAAATAAAACACTATTCAAAACATAGTTTTTTACAATTTAAGGTCACCAAACCAGGCTAACTATAATGTCTATTTATTACATTAATGTAGACCGAAAGCATTTATATTTAGGGTTTGTTTGAACCTCATTTTAGAGAATGATTGGTTTTACAAATTTAAGCTTGTTTTAGAAGAATCTGTCTATGTAAGTAGTTTGATAATGTTACTTCTTTTTAGGTATGAAAGGAGGAATTAGAGAGCTAGCTATAAGAGGCAAACAATGTTGTTATTGAGTTAATGTAGATTTAGTTGTCTTCTCATGATGCTTGAAGAAGATTTTGCTTTTGAGATAGGGATAGAAATCTTAATATTAAAAATTAAGCTTCTTTGTCAGAAAGATATTGCCACCTTTGTTGACAGATACTCACATGGAGTGGGAACCTTGTGAATGAAAAAAGCCCAAAAGATTCATGCTTCCCTTCCCTTATTTTGAGGGATTTGTCAGGGAGGGTGTCAATTCGTCGTTATTAGCATAGCAGAATTGTAATTTTAATGTGGGATATGACTCCATAATTTTTAGTAAACTTATCAGAAGTTTGAGGATTGATTTGTACAGTTTCAAAACTTGAGGAGGACAATTTTTGGCTCTTATGGATGTTAGAAGTGATCGGTGGATTCCATGATCCGATCATGAAAAGCAACCTCAGTCAGTTCGATTGGAGTCCAAGCTCCTCGTTGACATGGTTGTGTCGTAGTTTTCCAATATTGAATAGGTAGAATTCTTTTTATTTTATCCGGGATTATTTTAGGTCTTTTTGAGGCATGGCTTTTGAGATGGGCCTATCACTATAGACAGATCTATTCTAGATTAAAATGAAGAGGACACAATAAAGATAGTGAGGATGTAAACGAGTCGAAGCTCATGGTTCGAGTACAAATGGATCGAGCTTTTTTTGGCCCGAGTCAAGCCGAGCCATAGCTCGGTCGAAAAATGGTGCTAGGCTTGGGCCTTTTCGAATCGAGCTGAGTCAAACTGGCACTTCATTTTTCCTAAAATTTTAATTACTTTTTTCAAGGCAACTACCTCTAAAGCTACCTTTTCAAGGCTCTATACACAGGGCACCCGTGTTAGTGTGACACGGCATGAGACTTGATTCCAACAAGCTGCGATCCAAGTCAGCTCGAACTTTTTTTGGGCCGTGCCACATGTCATTTGATCCAATGAGCCAAATTGACATACCTAATAGAGAGTTACAAGTAAAATAGAAAGAATATCAGAGAGAGAGAGAGAGAGAGAGAGAGAGAGAGAGAGAGAGAGAGAGAGAGAGAGAAGAAATACAAAGCAAGGATTTCAAAATTTTGTTCCAAGTACAAGAAGATCATCTTTTCCTTGTTGTCTTTTAAACAAGGTGAAGTAATTCAAATGCTCCACATGTTTCTCTTTTCATATAATGTGCAACTAATTCAATAGTAGGGATGAAATATTAAAATGTAGTTTTGAACCTTAATTTTATTTATGAAGATTTGATTTTAAGTTAATATTTGGATATTGTTTTTACTTTTATTATTATTGCTTTAAATCAATTTGGCATTGTTTTATTGATTTGTAAGCACTAAGGAGTCGAGAGGTGAGTTATTATTTTAGACCTCACAGTAAAAATTAAAATTTGGGTAAAAGATACATATTTACTAAGGTTGCAGTCATTAATTGAATATTTTTGTGATTGTATACTCTTAGTTAAGACTTACTATGACTTAATAAAGATATAGCGACTTAACTTATTGAATAAGATTGATTTAAATTCGAGAGATGTAAATCAATTTTGATTAGAAGAACTCGACATGATGCGCATAATTGAGTATTGTTGAAATTTGGTAATTGAAATTAGAGGGATAGCTATGATGAACTCATAAACCATAACACTTCTTGTTCATTAATTAAAATCATAAATTATCTATTTCTACACTTCTTTAATTATTTTGTAGAGTTATAATATTTATTATCATAATTTAAATTATTTTCAAATATTTTGCCCTATACATTAAAAGAGTGACCTAATTTCGGCACTATTCATAGGGTTGCATGCCAACAGTGTTTTTCCTCCAACCATTGAAAAACTGCTAGCTGAGTTGCTTCTACTCTTACACAACTATCTCACTTTCTATTTCTCTTAACACAGCTGTATCATTTTCTATTTCTCTTTGTATTCTCAGCCTCAAATTGCATCTTAGTTAACTAATAAATATACGTGTCTTTGAACAAAAACAAATTAATAATCTGGGAGATAAAAAAAATTAATATTTTTATTTCTTCAAATCCTCTTTGCAGTCCACATCACCATCCTACCACCATTCCAATCAACCCGATTTAACCTATAAAATTATTGTAAGGTTGAGTATTTAAAAATATCCATTAAGATACATGCAGTTTCCATACACAATTATTACATGATCAAAATTTTAAAAAATAGTTATCCTTAAACTCTTAATTCTTATCAAAATACTTTAATTTTATTTATTTAGAGATTTTCTAAAATGGGAATTTCATTAAATAAAAGTTTTTAAAAATAAATATGTAAAATGGCGATGAAATCAACTTAAAACTATTGTTTCAATACATAAAACAATCATTTAATATCCAACCATTAAAAAAGAAAAATCTATAAAATAAAATAAATTAAAAATATATGCAAGTGCATTGTTCACGTGAATAGTGAATAGTAAGTATTGTTCATATGATTTTTTTCTTAAAGATGTCTATAGATTTGAAGACATGTGCTCAGATACCAAGCTATAACACCCCAAATTTTTATAAACATTGGAGTGCTGCCAAAAATTCAATTTTCTTCATGTTAAATGTGAAACGAACATATATAAAAGTAATTCATTTATTTTCAACCATAAATATCAATTAAAACGTGGAATTCAAATTTTAAAAAATTTCAAAAATAATCAGTTAACTAATTAATAAACGTGTCTTTGAACAAAAACTAACTAACAAACTGGGAGATAAAAAAATTTAATAATCTTATTTCTTCAAATCTTCTTGGTAGTCCGCATCACCATCCCGTCACAGTTCCAATCGATCCGATTTAATTTGTTAAAATTATTCTAAGAGTGAGTATTTAAAAATATCCAATAAAATACGTTCAGTTTTAATGCACAATTATATAACAATAAATTATACACTTCATACCACTCTTCTCTTATGGAGCGTATCAGCAACCGAGTGACACATCCATCTCAAGTCCTCTTAAATTTTTGTAGGATTTCATATCACTTTCTATAGAACCTGAATGTCCATTGATAATTTATGCATATTTAATTGAATACATAAAAGCATAAGGAAATAAACCACTTGCACAAAAGTATCTTACCTTTATTGATTTGAAAAGTTGTATTGGATTGTAAAATAATGCACATGAAAACCGTTTTCTTTTCCTCTCTCTTTCTTGTATGAATAAAATATATTATATGGTAATATTGTAGGATTCTCTCTCTAGCTTGTAGTTTTCTTTGGACGTGTATGTATAATATCTTCATGGTGAAAAATTTCTCTTGATTTATGGGAGTATTTATAGGACTTATAACCTACAATATCGATTGAATTTCATTGCAACAAGGAGACTTGGATATAGTGAATGGAACTGTATAGAATGGGTTTCCTAGTGAAACTTATAATTCTAATCCCAATGGATAACAATGAAAGTGCTTTTTAATTCAAATAGAAAACTAATCAATTTAAAAAAAAAAAAAAAAAAAAGGTTTCTATATTCATCCTAGACACAAACACGTGGTTGCCCCCTCTAATTTCTATTTAATTAAAAAATTAATAAATGACAATTTCTTTAAACTTCAATATCTTGAGTTTAACTTATCCGAATTAACTTTTTCTCGAGTCGAATAGTTATAATTGATTATACGCTACAAAAAGAGTCCAATATTGATTTACTTATATTTGCTCTATCAAAATCTAATTATTAGACTCAATTAAAATTAAAATTTAATTATTTCACTTTAGTTCCTCAACTTTCAAAATATAAATATGTAGCATATAAAACAAATAAATTTTATTCTATAAAATTTTCGGGGTATTGCCT
Source organism: Olea europaea var. sylvestris (assembly GCF_002742605.1). Taxonomy (NCBI): domain Eukaryota; kingdom Viridiplantae; phylum Streptophyta; class Magnoliopsida; order Lamiales; family Oleaceae; genus Olea; species Olea europaea. The sequence goes on from NW_019235742.1 coordinate 559,233, forward strand.
TTTGCATCGAATTCCACCACAGAAAACCCTAGCTTGCTCCTTCTCAAAACTCACTCATCTCTCGACCATCAAAGAATTTACTCACTCCTTTCCAAAACTCTTAGATCCCCAATGAAATTGTAAGAAGAAGAAACTCCTTTGCTAAGGGGAGCAGCGATGAAGGTATAATCAAACGTCGGATCTCCTCCATCTCATATTAATCGACCCAGTGGTCGAAAACTCTCTTAAAACTTCATAGCTTCCTATAGGGCGAACTCACTCCTATCTTATCTTGTATTTGCTAATCTTATTATTGTTCCAAAATTGGTATTATGCTCATGACATCTATTACATAAGTTATTTTTTACCTTTTTTTTTTCAACTTTACTGTATGATTACAAATAAGTTATTAGATAAAATGTTCAGGCACCAATGATGTGATCGAGTATGATCACAAATAAAATGATCAATTGCAGACAACTGCATCAGAAATATTTAAGAGATTACCAAACTCAAGCATGTAAAGCAAAAGACTTGCGATTTTGTGTATATAAAGTTTGCAAGTATTTTTTTTCCGTCCCTTAAATTACTACAAAAGCTGCCAATTATAGTATTGAGGTCGACATGGTTACCATTGGAGTAGAACAACGTTGCCTATTAACCAGAACTTCACATTTTCTTTGCCATACATTAGTTACATTAATAAGGGGTTAGTCGCCCTACACCATCTGCTGATACTTATTAATGTAAATGTTGCATCAATAATTTTACAAATACTCTACAGATTCGCTTTAAAGGCAGCAACCGCTTCAGCTTGGAGAGAGGCTTTGGATGGGAAGAGGTTCGATGACAAGGAAGGATGCTTTGGCTAAAGAGCAGCTTTGTTCCCTTTCTTTATTTTGACATTGTTGACTGCCAGCTATTTACATGTAGTGCCTCACATAGAGCTTTAGATAGGAGCTGTAATAGAATCATTTGACCAATTGAATTATACCTATTGTGCAAAGTGATCAAATTACCTTTTTCTGGAAAAGGACAAAGAAATATTCAGTCATTGGGCCTAATACATATTGATGTGTATAGATCGATGTCAATCATTGCTAGAGATTGTTTCTCTTACTTCATCACTTTTACTAATGACCATTCTAAATATAATTATGTATACTTAATGATTCAAGCATGAAGCACTTGAAAAGTTCAAGAAATTTAAGGTAGATGTAGAGAAGCAAATTGGTAAAGACATTTTCACACTAAGATTTGATCGATGTGTCGAATATCTTCAATGAGAATTGTTAAATTATCTAAAGGAGATTAAGATAAACAACAACATAATGATGTATCTAAACAGAGGAATCCCATGCTATTATACATGGTGTGATCAATTATAAGACATGCAAATCTTTCAATATCGTGTCTTATCTAAGTCGGTTGACAAAATTCAATACGAGTTAATGAAAGGCAGGAAACCCAACTTATATCATATTAAAGTTTGGGATTGCGACGTTTATATGAAGCACACTTATGGAAAGAATTTGTACTTAATAAAAATATAAGATAATTAAATGAAATGTAAATTTATTTACAAAATGAAGTCAATATTTCTAAGTGTGATAATACTGAATCAATCTCACTACTAGAAGTCGTCTCGAATCATTTTATCTTTATCATCCGAAAATGGAGAAGAATAACATAGAATGAACCAATGCTCAGTAAGCAAACCACATGCATATGATATGCGTGTAAATTACTTTAATAAAAAAGTATCTCAATATGTATCTTATTTTCATTCATTCTTTAAAAACCTTAATATTGATATCGTGAGCTCACTTGATGCATCACCTAGTCAATCAGAACGTAGTAGTGGACCATGTTATTTGGAACTCGATCAAATATTTCGGTAGTATCGAAAAGTGATTAACGTTAAGTATGAATATTAGTCGGGTATGTTGGTTCTCGATGCCTCATTTCTCACTCACACCTTCATAACATAGACATACACCTCATAATAAAAATATTAGAGATACATATCCTTCTAAAAACATTCCTTCTCACACTGACATTTAAAAACTCTTTATTTCATGAAATTCCATGATGTTTATGAATGAATTGATATTTATAAATTATCATTAAAAATATTTATGATATAAAACATAATGATAAAATATTAATTTCATATAATACCAATTTAGATAACACATTTAACGAAGTAATACACATATGAAGACAATAGGTAATTTACTTACCTTGAGTTCTAACAATTTATTTTTCGAATGACAAGTGAAGATATTCCAAGACACCCACGAAGTCAGCGTGCCAAAACCCTAAGTCACTTCCATTTATTTATTTATTTATATCCCTAAAGAGAGGAGGGGTAAAGATTTAAACGACTCTTTAAATTTCAATGTGAATCAAACTAACATCTGGTTACAAACAAATCAATATGTTGATAAAAACATATAAACTAGTAAGTGATTTAAATCCAAATAAAATCTAGAATATGTAGCTAATATTATACATCGAATGAAGAATAATGTGTCAGTTTCCTTTCTAAATTATAAAGGATTGCTAATTTGTTGATTCCCAAGTTCATACTAATAGAAAGTTGATGCCAATGAAAAATCATTGTATAAAATCAAAAAACAATTAAATCCCCATGGTTTTAGATAGGCAAAGAAATTTTTTTTTTTTTTTTTTTTATGCAAATCAACAAGATTTTTCTTATAATTTAGAATTTAACACACATCTGTATGAATACTCATTCATTTAACTATTTATTTGAGGAAATAAAATTACCAATTCTCAGTTATCCAGGTGAAAAAATTAATTTAACAAAAGAATCAAATGGCAAAATAACAAAGTGATTCTTGCTCAATTAAAGTTATGCATAAAGGGGCTTTAAAGGACCATGAAATTATATACATTTGTATATAAGTATATATGTATCCACACATACCCACGTATATGTGCATGTGTGTGCAAAAAATCATATCATTATTCAGTCAATTTAATGAATTTCAGTGGCCCAATAACATGTTTAACACTAAATTACCATAAAATATTAAAAAGATAAAATAATTATACCTTCAATTGCAAGAATTCCCACTTTCAGAAGATGTAGCCGATAACAGTAGTGGTTTGAATACTAATTCAATTAGAAACGTATATGGAATTTACCCAAGAATTAACTACTGGATTTGGGTAAAGATTCGAACTCTTTATTCTTGATATAACATACATGTGAACATCTAGAGGATATTGTTTATTAAATTAAAGTTTTTTTTTTAATTTCTAGGTAATTTCGCTTCTGCATTCCAACAACTAATATCAAAGCAATTTAATTTTTTTTACGTATTTGTTATTTCTGAATCTTGATTGCATATTCTAGTCGAGCGATATCTACAAATAATATGTTATGTATTGATTGAATAATTGGTTTATTCAAACTATGATCCTATTATTTGTGGCCAGTTCTTGATGCAATTTGTTATTTTGAATATGTAACAATATAGATGGATTTCGACACCATCATCTTGATTTAATTTTCATTTCAAATAGGTTCAAAATTTTGAGTCGACCGGACATATGAATTATGTAATTCTTATAATTATTGATTCTTGTAAACTGATTGAAGATTGAAGACCTAGTAGACATGACGAGAAAGAAAATTCAAGAATTTGCGACGGTTTAAAAAAAATTTAATTTTTACAGCGGGCAGCTTTGCGACAGCCACTATTGCCAGACGCAATGGGCAACAGCGAGCTTCCCAAGTAGGCAACTGTCCGCTATTAAAGTAGCTGCCCAAGCTAGTTGATCAGCGTCTTACTTACGTTTGATACAATAGATTGGTCAACTTTGATATAGGTTTAGTTTTGTATGGACTGGGTCAAATCAAGATAAGTCAGGTACAAAATTAATTAATTTTTAAAGGTATGGTGATGGATTACTATTTTGGATCCTTGAAAATTCTTAAGTTGAAAATTCAAATTAAGTATTGAGCTTAGGTCCAATTAGTTTTTAATTTAATTTTTGGGTCGACTTTTGGGCCATAAATAATTGTCAATTTATCACTTTATGAATACTTTAAATTACTGTTTATAATATTATCGCTCTAGATATCATGATATGATAAACAGGATGCATATCATTGTACACTGATTTTTCTTTTATTAATTTAATTTAGATTAAATTTTTTTGGATGAAAATTTCGTAATAATTAAATTGCATATTAATTTGATTAATGTGAATAGTTGATAATTATTTATATTTTTCTTGATTATTAAATTTAAAGTAAATTTATTTGGAAGGAGAATTTTTAATAATTAAACTGTATGTTAATTTTATTTATTTGAATAGCTGATAATTATTTTAAAAATTCTTGATTAATTTAATTTAGATTAAATTTATCTTGAAGGAAATTTTGTAATAATTAAACTATATTAATTTGATTAATGTGAAATGTGGCAATTATTTATGATTAAAATTCATTAATTTAAAATATTGAGTGAAATGGGCATTTATTTAAATAAAAGTCTAAGGTCTCATTTGATCAACCCATAAGCAAATTAACGCACTTGCCTCGTGTCGATAATGCAACAAACTCCCTATAAGAGGGCCACGTAGTTCGAATTGTTTGGTTGGATTTTCCTATGATAGGACCGTCTAAATAAAACATAATTTGACATCATCCTATAGACGGTGAAATTATTTTCATGTCCTTAGAGATTGAGACAAACGCTATACATTCAAATCGAGATCATCAGCAAACCTTCTATAGATGCTCTTATTTATGATGTTGGTGACCAAATAAAATGATACTAGACTAATATAGAAATTGTTATCAGATATGATTTATCTAGTAGGAGGGTTTCAACTTGATCAGTAAACACAGTGACATTTCCTATAGAGGGGTCTGCTGAATCACAACGATCAAATAATTGTTACATTATTGTAGTTAGATGGATTTACACGTGCATTCATGCATCATATGTTAAGTTTTTATTTGCTACTCAATGTTAATATGCAACAAATGATTATTTTTATGTGAAATATTACTTGACTAATTTTTCTGTTATTCTAAAACAAAACCAACTAATCTAAAAAAATTATGTGGATTGAAAACGTAATTTGATATTTATGCTCAATGCAGAAAAACTTAATTTTGTGCTTCAGGGATGTCTTGATAGACCTACAAAGACCATATAAAAAGTCCAAAAATTTGAATATATTGAGTGGAAGACTATAGACAAGATGGCTAGCTATTTTATTTTGACTTCAATGTCAAACATGTTACAATAAAATGCTTGAAAGTCAGAGTGGCTTCCATAACATATTCCAAACTCTTTAGGGCATGTTTGGTCATCAAAATGGGAAGGCAGATAATTGTGTTTTTGCACACTTATTTAATACCTAAATATGCTTATTATTGATGAAAAAAGCGGATATCGACTCTAAGTCATAAACCTCAAATGAAAAGAGAACAAGGCAAAATGGAGTAAAATGGGACAAAAGGCATACAAAAATTGTGAAGTTGAGACCAAAATGCGTAAGTGTAGAAAGTTGAAGGGCCTTGGATGCAATTTATGGAGGGAGTAAATGAAAAAAGCCAAAATTTGATGACCAAATTGCACAAGATTAGAGCTAAGGGTCATTTAGTGCAAATTACTAGAGGACTTGTGTGCAAAAGAAAAAGAAAATTGGAATGAAATGATTCATTTTGGCGTAGAGATGGGTACATAAAAAATTTGGGATCATTTTTATTGTTTGTTCAAAATATAGGGACTTAGATGCAAATTCTCTAGATTTTTAAAGTTAAAAACCGGCAGCCTTATTCTGTCTCCTTTCTTCTTCAATTTTTCACCTCTTTCTTTTCCTTCCTTTTCTTTTCTTTTCCTTTTCATTTTCTTGGTATTTTTGGAGCAAATCATAAAGCACAAGGAAAGTGAAAGGCGGTGATTCAACACCCTTTTGTTTGCCCGGTAATGTTTGGCGTTTCCACCACTCCGTCAAGTATGCAAGACCTGAAAAATGAAGGCGGGGCTTTCTCCCCCGTTTTACTTCCGGCATGAGAATTAGTTTTCAGACTTGGAAAGAATATATTTGAAATTTAGATGACTAAAAACGAGAATGGGAGCTCGAAAAAAAATCCCTTACCTGTGTCTCATCCGGGGGTATTTATAGATATTAGGCACTAGGTAACCGCTGGGCGGTTGTGGTGCCACGTGTCCCACGATGGTATTCCCACTACACCCACGTTCTGAGTGATGAGTCCTTAACTTCCCGTCTGAAGATTGTACCTGTATCAGCGGCCATGTAACCTTGTCGATTCATTAAAGGTTTTATGGCTAAGTGTTTGGACAAGGGATATCATTCCCGTTGAGGATTTCGCTTAGTGGTAGAATGATTTCTTGGGATAGCGGTAGAGCGCCCTTTGGGGGTTGTGGTAGAGCGCTCCCTAGACGTAGTGGTAGAACGCTCCCTGGGTGTAGTGGTAGAACGCCCTTTGGGGGTCGTGGTAGAGCGCTCCCTAGATATAGTGGTAGAGCGCTCCCTGGGTGTAGTGGTAGAACGCCCTATGAGGGTCGATGACCTTGCATCGGTGTGCTGTGATCTGCCTTGCTTGTCCTTGAGGGTGTCTACTTCTACCAACCTATATAGAAAGTATATTCAAGGATGTAGAGAGATTTTGGAAATATCAAGTTCAGGCCTTTAACAGCTTCAAAAATCCAACAAAAATGGTTGTATCTCGAATCTTGTATTTTCTTTATTAATATCTTCTATTTGCAATGTATTATATAAAATATTCCCCTTTTTATCATATGTTAACATTGGCTAAATATTTGTTTTGGATTTATGGTAGTAACTTAAATTGGCTTGGATTAATTTCAATATTTGCTTTTTAATGTCCACTTCATATTTGCATTGCTTCTTCAAAATATTAACTAAAGATGGATATTTTTAAAATTCCTTTCCATTGTGCTTTATCGAGTATGAACAGTTTTCCAACACACTGATATTAAGAACGACATGGAATACAATATGACTTTCATCTAAAGCATTAGGTACAAAGGTATCAAAACCAAAGGTTTATATGTTTTTGAAAACTTAACCCGTGTTCGACGGCTTACTTTCAAAACTCTTTTTTATTTTTTTACATATTCATTTGTAATACATTCGCACAATAAAATATTTTACACGTAAATTTATAACTTTCCTTTTTTTAACCGCACATTCTAGAGCCCCAAATTTTCTAGTTGTGTTGCATATAATTTACTTGTCAATTAATAGGAATGTCATGTCTAGTAAATCTATATGCAACTCCATTTGCTATGCCTAATAGTTAATTTGCATTATATGTTTTTTCCTTAATAGTCGAGGGATCAAAGAGAAAATAAATAAATTGTAAATGAACTAGTATGAATATTCAGTTCCTTCATAATTTTCGGTCAATACAGTTTTGGGAAAAGTGAAACAGCTATAACCATGATTAATAATATTAATTATTACAAATCCAATTAAGGTTATAGTTATACAGTTTGACTAGGATGTTGATATTATTTATCACAAATTCAATTAAGATTATTCAATTTGACTAGAATGCTTTGGAAATCAATGATATAAATATATTATATTTATCATAAATTAATTTTGCTTATCACCATTTAAGTTTGTAGTTTAGTTAAAATTTAATTATTAGTCAATTTAGGATAACCATTCATGTTTAGACAATCATACGAGTATTTTATGTATTGAATATTTAACACAATTGAACTAATTAATTAGTCATTATCTACATAATCGAGGATAATAACTAATTGGTTATGATACAATCCTAATCCTAATCAAGATACCTTAATATATAACTACCAACACCATGCACATATGTTTGCCACAAAACCCATTCTTTAACTTTTGTTTCATTCTTTAAAATTTCAGCATAAATCCCTCTCTATTTACAAATTTCAGGTAAAAAATAGCACATTAGACAGAGGTGGATGAGATGTGCCGAACCAATGGATTATTGTCGCGATGTGTCTTATTTGTTGAATTTTATTAGTATGGAGTAACATAATAATTTTTAATAAGTCCTAGTTCAATTTTTATTCACTATGTCATTTTATTAAAATTTATTTTTTGACGAAGTTAAGAAATTCATATCTGGCAACGCATCGGGTTGCTAGAATTCAGGGCACTACACATATTCTCCACAAATGTTACACCCCATTTCATACTAGTCAAAGGTTAATATTATTTATTCAAAGTCAAATGTTTGACTGGTCAAAGTCAAATTCAAATAAGGACTTAAATGAAGTAAATCATTTTAGTGGGATTTGAATTGACTAAATTGTTTTTGGGGGGTTTATTTTACAAATTGACAACATTAGAAGGTTTAAGATGGATAAAATTTAAATTTTGGGAAATACTTATTAATTATTAAAAGTTAGATGACTTAATAAGATATTATATGAAGTTTGGAGGACTTGATAGCAAAATGGTTTAATGGTGGATTACAAGTGGCACTTTGCATGCCATTTCTTCATTTTCATATTACATACATACACACAAGAAATCTGAGGAACGAAGTGGGGCAAAAAAAAAAAAAAAAATCGGCAAAAAGAAGGGAAGAAAAGAGAAGAAGGGAGGGCAAAAAAAAAAGGAAAAAGATGTTATTGAACAAGATGATAATTGGACTCAAGTACAAGGTTCATCCTTTCTTACATTCTATTCCAAGAGGTAAGAAAACTCATTGTTATTCAATATTGTTAGATTTGGATTTGTAATTAGTGGCCTAACTTAAAAGATTTGGAAGAAAGAATAGATAATGGAGTTAAATATATATCAAAGTATTATGAAATGGGTTTGTAAATTAAAGCCTAAATCTTTTATGTTTATAGTGTATATGATATAAAATACTTGATTTATGACGTATTACAATGAGACATGGAGTTAGGGTTGGATTTTTGTATTTTTTTTTATTAATTTTCGAGCAAAATTCATGCATAGCTATATTTTTGAAATTCTGCCCAGAAAGTGCCATTTCTGTCAATGGTTTTGGTGGCAGATTTCAATATACAGAAATTGGTGCTAGATTTCTATATTCTGGAATTTTAGTGCTATTTTTGTCAAACCTTGGATTTCCATATTTTTAAAGGTTTGAATGAATTTATATGACAAATATTGAAGTCTACGTATCGAACTAAATATGTATAAGGTTTGTATAGTATATATATAAAGTAGTGATTTTAAGAAATTATAGTGATTTAATGGATTTGATGATGTTTGGTGATTTGTTAGTAAATAATTAAAGAGACGAAAAGTTAAAGAAATAGAGAGGCAAGAATAAATATAGAAGTTAGGGGAACTACGTGGTAGATTTGTAGTAGTTTAATTGTTAGATTTTGATTTGAGTTATTATATCGTTATTTCAAGTAGTGGCATGAAAGTTTGGAAATGCCCATCAATTTAGTCGGATTGCTATCCATACATACATCTGTGAGTGGAAAACTTATATATTTTCAAATAGTAATAAGTTACTTATACTATTACATTACGTGTGATTATGCAAATTATTTGTTTAACTATACAATTAATATGGAAAGATTCTTTCACTATGATATATGTAGAATTTAAAGTTTGGATATCGATTTGTGAGTTGGAATGTAAGACATAAGTGATATTGAGATCGACCAGAAAAGTACCCGTAATTATATACTTCTTCTAGTTCACAGAGGAGCCTTGGCCGTGTTCTATCCTACACAGAGGGGTCTTGATCGGATACTGGTCTTGATCGTGTACATATAGTTCACAGAGGGATCTTGGTCGTATTCTAGAATTGATTACCAGAGGTCTTGAGATTGACTTTCGTTCACGTAGGGGGCCAAAGGCCAGTGGTGAAAGTGCTTAGCCCGAGAGGCGGATTACATATTTTAGTCAGAGAAAACATTTTTGGTGGATCACATATGATGTGATGAGATGATGATATAGATATCAGCTGATGACTATATCATGGATATGAGATGATATTTACAGAGTTATGAGAATGTCTCATTTTTTGGCTATAAATTTTATGAGGCTATATGTGTAATACTAAACGATATGAACTTGATGTCTATGTATGAGAAAAATGTTTTAATGAGAAAGTATAGTTATTTTCGAACTCTTCCACTCACTGAGCTATAAACTCATATTTTTCCACAATATTTCTTACAGGTAGTATTGGTCCCCTGATAGCTTGAGGAGCCTAGTGGTTTTAGAATTAGAGTCATACGACATATTAAGTGATGCGATTCATTTTGGTAAAACATGAAGTAATTATTTCGGGCCCATTGCATTACATTTTTCATAAATATTTGATTTTGGTGCATATTTTGTAGTAAGTCATAATTAGCCCTAGTGGTGGATCTGATATCTAGTCAGCATCTATCGTCGGCGCACGTCACGTTTCTAGTCCATTAGGGTGATTCGGGATGGGGCGTGTCAGAGTGGTATCAGAGCATGGTTTATAAAGTTTTGAAAGTCTTTTGTAGTTCATGCATTGGCATATCATGCATATTTGTATGGTCATATGTCGTGGTGGCGAAAATCACAGGCTCTCAAGCTTAAAATGTATGGGACCAAAAATGATAAAAAGATATTTTTAACAGATCCAAAAAGACTAGTATGTAAATATGATAGTTGCAATGATCCGAAAGTTGGAAAATGTTATTAGTTTTGGGTTAGAATTATGGTATATGTAACATATTAAGAGTTGGACAGATTTTAATGATTTTTCAAGTTGTTTATGTATCAGCATTTAAAGTGATAGATGGTACAACCACTTAATTATCAATTTATATGTTGAATTACTTGATATAGTTTGCATGACAAATAAAAGGAAATGAGATGCTAACAATTAGTGAGGAATTTTAATTATTTAGGGTGATTCCAATTACTTTGATTATTTATAAGATGTTGATTATAAGGGATGTGAAAAAAATGATATACTTCATCATGATTACTTATTATGGGATAATTTGTTACTCCAGAAATAGAATTGAATGGATATGTGCATTCATGTATGTTTATGTGAATAAAAAAAAAGAAAAAGAAAAAGGAGTGGGGAATGGTAGATTTGGAATTTATTGAGTTTGGAAAATTAACATATGAAATCTTGATAATATATTGATGTATGAAATGTTCACGGGATAAATATGAGGGTTATTATTTAGTAATGCTAAGGAAAAATTGACAAAAAATAAATGTTTTATGTCCTGCGATATGATGATAAATGATAAAGTTACATGATCATAACATGATATAGTGAATAACAAGTAAATGAATGTTACGGTTGTCCTATAGCGAAATAATGAGATGATGTATTTGGATTATTAAGTTAATTGGTTTTGCCATGACCATTTGTTGGATTATTATGTTATCTTATATACAATTTGGAAACTATGAGCCAAATTTTGAAGTTAAGGTGAATTTAATGAAGTTTTAGTGATGTAAATTTTGAGTTATTTTCGATTGTATTTTTAGATTTCATGAATAAAATATTTTATTCTTCTCGAAATTTACACGTTATGGAACATATGCATAATATGTTGGATAGCTTAAAGTCTAAGACGATCATCATGTAAATTTTATTAAATTATGGAAAGGTATCTTTAGGTTATAGTCTTAATTGAAGGTCTTTGTGCGATATACAAGAAAGCTTATGCATTGGTGATAGGTTGATGGCCTCTTTATGGAATAAGAGTATAGAATTATCATGGATTAATTGTTATAATTGTCTCTTCATAGAAAGAAAGAGCACCAAAATTTGTGTAAATTTAAGGTGGTAAAAAGTATTGCTATCAGATTAAATTCTAAGGAAACATTTACTCCTGTATCAAAAGTTGATGAGGATTTGATTTATGATAATGGATTATGTTAAGGTTTAGAATGTGTTTTGAAGTAAAATGATGAATTATGGATTATACAATAAATTATTGAAGAGGCATGATTAAAACATGATTTATAGTTGATTATATTGGAGTTGAGTTTAAGAATTGTGGTCTTATCACATGCCGGGAGAGAACAATACTTATCGCTTACAGGAGTTTAAGGTATATTTTTATTCAAAAGAGCTAAACTTGAAGTTGTGTATATATTATTATTGGGTGATATAGATTAAAGGAAAAGAATACCATATTGAGCTATTTCAACTATTGTGGGTATAATTGAAATTTTAGAAAATCATGAACAATTGAAATTTTGTAAATATTGTCAATTTAGAATGGGAGTGGTTACCCTTAAATTTTTTTTTTCATTTGGGGTTTCCAAATACATAGAATGGAGACAAAATGGTATTTAGATCATTGATGATAAATCGACAAAAGTTACAGGATTATTTTTAAATAGTATAGTCAGTTCATGAGATACATTACTAAACTATATATGGATAAGATAGTGATTTATATGGAGTTCAAGTATCTATCTTTCGTTGATATAGGGAGTTACAGAACTAAAGTACATTGTGCAATTTCTTTTAATAGAATGCTAGAGAATATAAGTATGAGTTTAGAAAATATGTTGTCAACGCATGGGTTGCTATTTAATGGGAACTGAGATACCTAGTTATTGAGACAAAAGTTGGAAAATAAGTTATTAAGGTGGTTTGGAGAAATCATTCAAGATTAGGCATTATGGTAGATTAAATGTGTGGGCTACATATTTATTGGTTTGAATCCTAGCCGAATGAATTTCGAGGACGAAATTTTTTGAGGGAGGTAAGATTGTTACACCCCATTTCATACTAGTCAAAAGTCAATATTATTTATTCAAAGTCAAATATTTGACTGGTCAAAGTCAAAGTCAAATAAGAACTTAAATGAAGTAAAACATTTTAGTGGGATTTGGATTGACTAAATTATTTTTGGGGGGTTTATTTTACAAATTGACAACATTTGAAGGTTTAAGATGGATAAAATTTAAATTTGGGGAAGTACTTATTAATTAATAAAAGTTAGATGACTTAATAATACATCATATGAAGTTTGGAGGACTTGATAGCAAAAGGGTTTAGTGGTGGATTACAAGTGACACTTTGCATGCCATTTCTTCATTTTCATAGCTCTTTGGTTGGGTATTGGTGCAACATTACCTATTGATAAATCCCTAACTTTAGGTCGCACGAATTTTGTATTTATCGTATTTTTATTAGCGTATGAATTTTAGTTTTTGGAAATTTTTGAAGTAATATCTAGAAATATTTTCATGATATAAGAAAAGGATTGCAAATTATTTTTACAATTGTAACAGCATTGTGTTATCTTGAAAAAATATGCTTATATATTTTATGATTGAATAAGAAATATACGAGGTTATAAAAACTATTTTACATGTATTCTTTGATAGTGTTGATATGATTGAGTTGAATGTGAAGATTATATTTCTAAATTTTGTGTAATTCAATATTGAAAAATTGAAGATTGAGCACAAAATTATAAATCGACTTGCATATTCATATGCGTTTTATATTTTGTCCTTCATATATTTTAATATTTATTTTATACTTATATTGAAAAAATAAAAATTTCAAAATTTTTTCTAGCATTCGGTTTGGTAAGTGAATTTATGGTGTACTGCATTCTTGATATTTGTAAGTATAAAAATCGGTATATATGGTAAGCTACAAATACGATAGGTAGCATGTACGGTAAACTGCAAATATGGTAGACAACATATACGGTATTGAAATTTATTGTAGTGGACGAAACTGTATTCATTCATACCATATATGCACTTTACATATCATATATGCAACATATCGTATTTACAGCATACCGTATTTGCATTATATCGTATTTACACATATTGTCTTTAGATATCATATTTGGTAGATATTGATTTTTGTACATACCTATATGCACTTTACATACTGTATTTATGCATACCGTATTTGCAGCTTACCGTATATGCAGTAAACTATATTTATAGCATACCGTATTTACAGCATACCGTATTTGCATCATACTGTATATATAGCATACCGTATTTGCATATATTGTCTTTAGATACCGTATTTGACAGATATTGATTTTTGTAATTCACTATTGTTTTCTTTTTTATAATTGTATTTTCGGAAATTTAAAAAAAAAGGGTGATTATGAAATTGTCAATTTTTAAATGTGTTTTTTTGTTGAAGATAAAAAAGATTTTTTAATGCTATTTGTATGTGTGTGTGTGTGTGTGTGTATATATATATCGTAAATTTATTAGCCCTCTTCCATTGAAACTTAATTACAAGAATCCACCAAAGCTAAATGTCTACATTAACTTTTCTAGTAGATTTGGGAATTATTGAAGAAATCTAAACTATATTCTTGACTTTCAAATGTCATCCTTTGAAACATTCTGATCTTTGTAGATTATTTCCTTATAGTAAAAATTCCACTTTGGCCAAGTATTATTCCGTTGTTCAAATTTGTTAACTCGTCCCCATGTATCACATTGTATGTTAAACCAAAATCTCATTCTAGCAACCAGGATAAATCACCTCATCTTGTAGAGGTTGATTGACTTACTACAATTTATGATGAGTTGTCATAACTCAAACTCAACCTAACTTAACTGTGATCAAGTTATAAAGTAAAAAAGGAATGGGTAAGAATGGACTCGCCTTCCACACCAATTTCAAAATAGAGTTTATTGTAAAAGAAAATAAAAGAAAAAAATTAGGATCTTCTCCAAACTCTACAGAGAGTTTGGCTTCCACCATTTTCAAAATGAGTTTATGTTGAAAAAAAAATTATGATGTTTTCCAAATTCCCCGGAGAGTTTGACAGTTTGGACAAACTCTCTATTGTAAAAATAATAATAATAATAATATCATGTTCTCCAAACTCTCTATTGTAAAAAAAAAAAATAATAATAATAATAATAATAATTAATAAATAAATGCTTTGCACGAATTTTGTATTTATCATAGCTTTATTAGCGTATGAGTTTTAGTTTCTAGGAAAGTTTTTGAAGGAATATCTAGTAATATTTCCATGATATAAAGAAAATTGTTGCAAAATATTTTTACAGTTGCAACAGTAAAAAAAATGCTTAAGGTTATACAAAGTGAATGTGAATTTTTCCTTCCAGACAAAAATTGTATGCTACTTGAATATATAATAGTTCACATCATTTCTCTCGTATACATCATTAAACAAATAGCTGCATTTATGCTTTGACACGATAAATGTGCTAGAGTTGACATAATACATAATAAGTAAATGTTGAGTCAGAAAAATGAATTTTGAATGGTACATTCATAAATTATGCTTGGTGAGTGTGTATTAGCATTTCTTAGCCATATCTGGACCTAGTCTACAGTTATACATGTGTCCATCAAGGCAATGAATTAATGGCATTGGCACATAGGAAGGTAAATAAATTTTTCCCAATACCTGTTTTTTCTATAGAAATGGAACAGCATCTAATGCTTGAACATAAAGCAATTTATAACACACACACACAAAAATAGTATAGGATCCACCTCTCACAATCCGAATACTCCTCTTGCAACTCCATGATTTTGACTCAACAATCCGAATACTCCCCCTACAGTAGATATTGTCCAGGAAGTTGAAATTGTTGTGCGGAGTGTTCCATTGTTATCTATAGAATTTTCAAAAAAAAAAAATCATTAATTGCAATTAATGCATTTAGTCTAATTACTAATTTAAAAAAATAAATAAAATGTGAGACGTGTGGTGCGGAAGCATGCGAAAACTCCGTTACGAGCGGAGTTTTCGCACCTCATGTCGCACTTTTTTTTAATTAGTAATTAGACTAAATGCATTAGTAATAATTAATGATTTTTTTAAAAAATTCTATAGATAACAACAAATCTTTTGTTTGGTTGGTGAAAAAATAAATGAAATAGTAATGATTTAAAAAACCAATTATTGCTTGCTTGGAATTTTTTGTTTCATATGGGTGGTAAAGTCAAGATATTCACGTGAAACTTCTGAAAAGTTGTTTCACGTGAATAAAAGAGAAAAATAAAATAAAAAGAAAGGTCATTCTACTGAACTTCAGTTTTCTTTCAGCAAAACTTTTAGCAGTATTCTTGCAGTTGGATTTTTCATCTTTCATCCCAAAATCTCAGGAAAACAAATTACAAGGTAATGTTTAGTTTTCAGGATTTTTTATTATTTTTGTTGTAGTTGATTTGTTTTGCTCCTACTGTGAATGTGAAAAATTTATTTTCTACAGATTTTTGTTGTGTTAATATGGTCTAGCTGAATTTTGATTGCTAATTTTTTGAGTTTATACTGTCTTCTTTTATTTTAAAACATCAATGTTTTGTTTTGTTAAGTATGTTAGGTTGAATAAAGCTTGATTCTTTAGATTTCCCAGTAGAAAAGTTTTGTATCTTTTACCCGTACGAATATAAGCACAAAACCTTCATGAATTCAAATTTTCTGGGAATTTGGACTATGATGACAACTTGCTTGTATTTATTGATTGCAAGAGTCGAGGGATATAACACTTATTGATAATTTTTGGTTTCTTTGTAAAATGGAGCAAAGATATAATTAACTTTAGATCTGATACAACTAAAACTATGTTATCTTGATTTACATTATTTATTGTTAAAAGATGCTTCAATTAATATAAAACCAAAAATAATTTGAATATTTTGTTTAGATAATCTTATTAGAGCACTTTTGATATATTTGCTTATAGTTTAATTGATTTCTCTTTAAAATCAACCAATCCCTCCAAATCTCATGTGATTATCTACAACTATATATGTTGAGGTAAATTGTTTTATAGCAGTAAATATTTATCTATTAATTATTTATGTGGATAAAGTGGAAAATATTTGTGTAAGACATGTTTTAATTTTTATTTGTAATCACAATTTCTCCAAATATTAGTTTGTAAATAAGTTTTGTTATTTCATACAGATGTCTCTAGATTATGTCTTGTCTCAAGACCAATGGTTCTGTGCTACTATTTGTCAATATCCAAATCATCAATACGTTAGAGATTTGATAGAATTGTTACAAATAGACGAACAAGCATTATTAATGTACAATAATTTCCATGGATTTCTATATGGATTTATGTATAGAGACAAAGAGCAACAATTTAGTAGCAAGCTGATACATGAATTCATAATGAGAATTGTCAATTCCGGTAAAAATATTGAAGTGTGGGTAAGATTTGATGACCATCTTGCCCATTTTGGAATGCAAGAATTCTGCTTAATCACTGGACTACCTTGCCACGAACCATCTATCAATCTTGACTTTAGTAATCCTCGGCTTAGAAACCAGTATTTTAATGGTGTGAAAAGGATTTCTATGAGAATGCTCCATGATGCCTTCAATTCATGTAAAGATCGAGAAGATAAATTCAAATTTGGATTCGTTATGTTGATAGAGTGTGTTCTCAAACCAACTGAAAGACATATTGATTACAGAATGCTGGTTATGGTTGGGCAGTTTGACGATCTTCTTTTGTATCCACGGGGCCGGAAGGCATATTTTGTTTTGTTGAATTCATTGCAACAATCACACTTTGGAAGAATACTAAGAATGCAAAAAGCTAAGCAAAGGGAGTGTAAATATTCGCTACATGGATATCCTCTTGCTTTTTAGGTATTTGTTTTTTACTAAATTTTTATGTTTTGTGTTAGTTTAATGTTGTATATATTTAATATTTATCTTCAATTTCATTTTTCAGTTTTGGATATACGAAGCATTTCCCAAGATTGGAAAGAAATTTGAACGAAGGAGATATAAGACATTACAAATTTCAAGAATGCACAAATGGAAGCCGAGGCAAATATTGATAGACAAAATTGTAAAACAATATTTGTCTACACACGAGGTATGGTAATTATGTGGAAATTTATACATTTAATTATTCTACCATACTATAGTATAGAATTCTAATATTTTATTACGTTTATAGATTCGAGTCATTGCGGTATTGCAACCAACAAAAGAAGAATTGCAGACATTATGGTACACAACTCTATCGTTACCGTTGGACAATAAACACACTATATTAGACGGTATTGCCGGTGGAGAGCTTGGCAACATTGTACCACAAATTCCACATAACAAGCAAACAATTAATGCTGATGATGCTGGTACTTCTAGAACACACCCTTTAGTTGGAGTGGAGCCAAATTATACTTCTGCTATTGACTATAATTATGTCACAAAAGAACGGATAGAAGAAATGTTCACTATATATAGACAGTATGTATCTGGTTTGTATGATGATTTGAAGGCACACATGATGGAAGAATCAAGAAAACAATATGATGAATATCTTGAAAACTAGAAGGGAATGTTTGAAGAACAGTAAAAATGGCATAAACATTAATATCAACAGCTGCACTCAACTTATCAATCAAGTATATAATCTACATATATGGATAGTCAAGCTTTCTGCCAGGATTTTTTTGGTCGACAGATGGCTGAACAATCAAGAAGACAAGAAAGTAATTACCAAGCAATTGCTGACAATCAGAAAGAATTTTTTCAGCAACAACAAAAATGGCAGGAAGATCACCATCAGGAAATGCAATCTCACATGCAATCTTACGTGGACAACATTTTAACTTCGATGAGATCTTACTTTGAAGAACGAAACAACAACATGCTGAATGGAATGGGTGATATGGAAGCTATTGTTGGTTGTTTACAAGAAGATATTCTTGGCTCCAGCAGTAAAATTCGTGGCAAGAAAGTAACATCTTAACAAACTCCTCAAATTGATATGTCCAGAGAAGAGATGTATAATAGGAAGATAAAATCTTCAGATTTTCCTCTCGAAGACTATTCTATGGAGAGATATTTATCAGTTCATCAATGGGTGGTGGTGAATAAATTGGGGTAAAAAGCCTAACTCTAACTTATTAGTTATATTGTATTTATTTCACACTGATATAAACTATGATCTACAGTAGATATTCGGATCTTGGAGGCAATATGTATGGAAGAGACACACTATACAATATACTTGAAGACTAAGATATTAGCATTACGGTTATTGAAGCTCACAAATTATAATTATTTTCAATTTACATTTGACATATAATTTATATCTATTTATTGTATTAGACTATAGAGATGGAGTTAAAAGTTATTGAAGCGATTGATTAAAGAAGGTTGTACTTTCCTCTCTAAACAACATGGAATTTTGGACTTCAATTTTGAAGCTGAATGCGATCACCAATTGATGTGGAAAAGAACTTTAAAAGAAGGAAGTTCTAGTGTAGATCATCGTCAGATAGATTTCACTGTATTAAAGAATTACATAAGTGGCAATTTGCCATAGCACAGTCGTCCATTGATAGCATACAACTATTTATTAATTCCATGTTCGTATCCAGGCGATTATAATTGTTATCTTCTTATTGTTGATTTCCATTAGTAAAAATTTCAAATATATGGTTGCAGTAATGACGTCCACACACCAACAAAAATCAGGAAACAAGTACATACAGTATATGAAATATTTCAAAAATTATTGACAAATTCTGAATTTTGTTCCAGTAGACCTGATTTAAGAAAGCACTGAAACAATCAGCTTAAATTGGAGATTATGTCTCACTTGCCTTGCGCAAATAATGGGTAAGTACTTAAGGCATTTAAATTGTTTATTATTTACTACTATATTTAATTTTTTTTAATTTCGATTTTTATATTCATTATTAGTTCAGTCTAACAAAAAAAATTGTATGTAGACCAAACTATAGACTTTTTCTCCTCAAATACATAGAATGCTTTCTTCTAAAATATCCATTAGAGACAATTGATTTGGAGAGAATGAGACTATACAGACGGAAAATTGTGTTTGTTACAATGAATATTTTTTAGATCCTCGTACGTCGTGATTGTAATTGTAATTGTGATGTAAAGGATAATTTAAATCCACATCCTCAATGTTGAGAATGATTGCTATGTAATAAGTAAGTTTTTATCAATTTGAAATTATTTTTCCTTCTTGTTTTTAATTCATAGTGGGTGTAGACATATATTGGGTTGATGAATTGTCATTAAACTCTTATTTTTGTTGCTAGGAAAATTGGAAATTTCATATTTTAGTCTTTGGAATTTTTTCGACAAATCGAAAGTAAATGAAAGATAAAAAATAGAAATGCTTTAAAAGCCTTTGTTCACATTTGTGAAATTACCTGTTTTGCTATTCAACCATACAATAGAGTTGAAGCATAAATTATGTAAGTATTAGCCTACATACATCATTTGTAAACAAGAATGTACTTGGCAATTTTGAAATAAAATTACACTAACGAAGAAAACAAAAGTCAAGACTAATTCCAGAAGAAAAATAGAAATGCCTTAGGAAATAGAAACGTCTTCATTAGTGTTGTTGCCATTTTTCATTACTGTTGTTGACATTTATGAAATTACTACTTTGCTATCCAACCATACAAAAGAAATTATGTAAATATCAGTTTACAGACATCATTTGTCAACAACAACATGCTTGGCACTTTACTAAGGAGGAAAAGAAAAGCCAAGAATAATCCTAATCAAAAATTGCACTTGTCAACAACAACATGCTTGTGCATTTGTAAATAAGAGCTTCTCTGCTGCTTCCCAATTGCACTTGCATTAAGTGAGCCTGTGGCATCTGACAATTGCACATATGCTTGAGCCCTAAAATGTATTTGGTATACACTCACAAAAGATCAAGACAATTAAAGAAAGTATGTATATCCATATTATATCCATGTATTGAATTTTCTTTGACCCTAGTAAATGTAGTTAATAAGGTGAAAGAATCTCAAGACATTTAGAACAAAATTAGTAAACGTGGATAGTGGCGATCGTGGGTAGAGATGCATGAATAGGAAAAAAGAATAATAAAATAAAATCTATTTCTTCTACATACCATTTCGTCATCTATTTTACTTCGATGAAAGGTGTATTTATGAAGAAAGTAGTACGGACTTTTGTGGACAATTTCAAACCTGCATATATGTGTAAATAATCACATATATATGTTGTATTATATGCTGATATGATATAATGTAAAACATACTAGGAACTAAACACATAACACATACCAAAAAAAGACGTAACTCTGAGATGTGTTGCAAAGATGATTGGTTTTTCTCAATATTTTCTGATATTACTACACATTCTCTATCAACAAAGGAATCTCAAAGTGTAGGCATCATTATTTTGAAATTTTTGTCCAGAAGCAATACATCTTGTACCCGTGTTTGGTTGCCATCTTTTGATTGAATTATTCGTTTAGGTGTCATATCAATTGCAACCGCGAGTATATTTGAAAATATAAATTTTAAAATGACTCTTTGCTTATTTTTCTAAATATAATAACTAATAAATAATTCAAGATAACATATCATGGAATAACAAAAAATATACATTTCTTACTTATATCAGCATTTGTATCCATATATTCTTCTGCTTCATGAAAAGCTGTCAGCTAATATGTTGAAAACAGAAATTCCAGATTATCTTTATTTAGTTCAACAAGACGAGTTCGTCCAATTATAGTCCAATGATAAGATCCTATCGAATATTTATAGTTTCCCGTATTATTCTTCACATAAGCTTTTGAAATGGCCCAAAACAAGTTGATCCTCAAAAGCACTAATATTGGAATCATGTAAGGTAGCTTGGATAATATTTCCCTAGAAAATGAAAATGAAGATGAAAAACGATGAGAAATTTCTTTGTTATCTGATTATATATGAATGAGAAGTCTTAATAGTTTTTGTTTTGAAGTTGAAGCCAACTTTTATAACTAACAATAAGAAGAGTTACCTGAGTATCCATCAACACCAGATGTTGATATCTTCCATTGCCTTGTTTAGAAGGTTTTGGTGATTGTTTTTGGACAACAATGACCTTGGCTTTCCACTTCTCGTTGTTTGAGACAATTTGTGGTATGAATTTGTATTCTTCTTCTATTTCATCTAAATCTAAAATAAATAATATGTCAAATGTAGTCGGAGTACAGCAAAAGATTTATGAGGATGGTAATCTCAGAAGGGAAATGAAATGGTTTAAATAGATATAGTATAATTTGTCAAAGTTTAAAAAAAAATTAGATAAAATCAGTGAAGTATGGCCAAGTAAATCAGTTGATTGATTAACCTGAAATTTGTATCAAGTATATTATATAGAAGTACATTCTAGAGTATAATGTATGGGAATGGATTAGTCTGTGTATGATGAAATGTATAAGTATATAAATACAGAGTAATGTAAGAAAATGAATTAGTTTGGTACGGCAAAATCTGTAAGGTATGGGATAGCCAAAAAGATATAGATATATATACCAGTATGGTGAAGGCATGGCAAGCAACTCACGACAGTAAACAATTAATAATAATTAATTATTTAGTAAACAATAATTTCAATCAAAAAACAAAAGGGGAAAAATTTTTGCTCTGCAACAGTATGGAGACTTTGCACTATTTGGAACATTAAAAAGGAAAAAAGAAAAAAAAATCACTCTTGTATGCAAGGGAAATGAAATGGTTTAAAGTTTAAAAAAAAATAGATAAAATTGGTGAAGTATGGCAAGTTATATGTAAGTATATTCTAGAGTATAATGTATTGGAATGGATTAGTCTGAATGAAATTTGCAAATATATAACTACATAGTAATGTATGGGAATAGATTAGTTTACCACGAATAGTATTGCAAAAAAAAGAAAAAGAAAATATATATATATATATATATA
>NW_019235742.1:582263-629444 GCF_002742605.1 Olea europaea var. sylvestris
TATATATATATATATATATATATATACCTGTGTAAAATTCAGAGGAAGAGGTATGACAAGTATCTCAAGACATAAATAATTAATAATAAATAATAATTTCAATCCAAAAGAAAATAAAAGGAAAAAAATTTAAAAGAAAAGGGAAAAAAAATTTGCTCCGCACTGTACGGAGTAAATGCTCCACACGCTTGCTCCGCTCCCCTGTGTGGAGCAACTCCAACAAGTGCTTCGCACTGTGCGGAGTATTTCCTTCCCTTTTGTTTTGATTTAAATTTTTATTTATTTATTTATTTCCTTCCCTTTTGTTTTGATTTAAATTTTTAATTGTTCAATAATTGTTTTACTGAGTAATCAAATAATTTGAATGATATATTAGCCTTTTTTTTTAGTCTTAATCGTAGCAAATTTCCTCCGCACTTAACCTTAGCAAAGTTGCTCTGCACAGTGTGGAGCATTCTAGCTAGTGCTCCGCACTGTGCAAAGCATTTGCCTTTTTTTTTTTGTGCGATTTAAATTATTAATTATTTACTTTGTCAGTAAACAAACAATTAATTGCCATATTAGACCATATCAAACCAATTGGACAGATTTATTGTATAACTAAACTATTCTTTTGTTAATTACATAAAATTATACTTTTATTTCTTCTTAATCTCATTAGTCGCTTTTTTTTTTTTAAATTTCAATCCATCATTTAGCACTTTACATCTTAGTAATAAAATTCATTTTTAACTAAATCTAGCAAATCTAGCAGACGTATCTAAAAAATAATCCCGGGAAGAGTGTTTTGTCTGAAGTATTTTGTCCATTTCTTACTTTATCTATTTCTATATTCCTACCCTGTGAAGTTGCTATCAAATCTTCTCTCCAAAAAGGACAAGTATTGTTTAATTTAAATAGCTTCTCATACCATTTCTTCATACCTAACCAATTTATATATCTTTACCTTTACCTACCAAGCTTTCCTCAAAAAAATCAGGTTTAATCTAGTGTTTCTTTCTTAATTCTTTTACTACAATTGTTTCAAAATAAATTGGTAGTTTTAAATGATATATAATTTTAATCTTTAATTGTGTTAAAAATAATACATACTGCAGTTTATCAACAAAAAAATGGATGTGCCACATAGGTTCTTCAAAATTATCGATGTTTCTCTAAATCATAAATCAGTTTGGCAAGTTATATAATAATATCTTCTTTCATTTTATATTTGTATGAATATTTTTTTTACTGCCTATATTTTTTTCATAAATGTAGATGCTTCCTACATCTTTTGTCAATTGCTGGAGACACGAATTAAGTGATAGAGTACGATTAACTTCGTATGATGGTATAATTGTAACAATACAGTTACAAACATTTGATGGAATAATATATTTGACTAATGGATGGGAGCAATTTTTTTACCATCATAACTTACAGGATGGTTTTGTTGTCGTAGTTGAATATAATGGAAATTCAACGTTCAATATGAGGATATTTGATCATTTTAGATCAGATGTTACATATGGCTCTGATGTTGAAGACGATGAGGCTTTACATCTGGATAATCTTGCATTCGAATTAACACTGATGTTCAATCAGAACAACGATTGAGAAATTGTAGGCTATCTTTAATATATCATTCTATATTTACCTTTTTCACATTATTTTAGTCTTAACATCAGCATCCATATTTTTTCAAAATTTATAACAGGAATATGTGCGGAATGTTCAGCTCCATGACTCTCTACATCACTACTGGGATATCACTGCAAATTCAAGACCAAACAATGTGATACGCCGTCTTACTGTATGTTGGGGCAATTTTTTGGCAAAAAAGGAACTACAAATCGGAGATACATGCGTATGTGAATTATTAAATAGCGAGTCTCCAATGTTCATGGTTTACAAAAAAAAAAAAAAACCACACAACGATGGAACTCTAACTCGTCTATGAAACTTTTCACACCAATAATGTTTAATATTTATGTTTATCCATTTAACTTTTTTGTTAATTATCTTAAATTATGGCATAAAGATTTTCATAGAAATTACATTTTTTCCTTTCTTTACAATTCAAAAATACTACAATGTCTCTAACTAAAACATAACGTTCTCTTATATATATATATACACTAATACGTTGTATGATGGATTCACCTTCAAGATGATGTTTTCAAGTAGAATGAACCTATGCGTTTTGTAATAATATCACTTATGGTAGGAATATATTTACATAAGAATATAATTATGGTAAAATGATTAAATCAAGTTAAAAAAAACTTACACAAGTGGTTTCCAGAAATGGTTCCCTCCATCTCTAACTAAACTTCTAAATATCAGCTTTACCAATTGTATTCATATTAACCATGCAACATTTGACAGCTACACAGCCTAATATGAATAACAAATGACCATTAATAAACAGAAAAAAGTAAGACAATTCAAAAAGTTATGTGTGATTAATACTTGTATTCAGAAAATACAAAGCATAACGACTAATTAATATATTCTTGGAAAGAATAACTTCAAAAATCCTTTTTGCAAAGATACAATTTTGCAAAATCAATATTTTATCATGACAATAAGAAGTCATAAGTCCAGATTTGTTATTAATTTTGTGTTTGTAATAACAAATATAATCAATAAAGAATTATAACAAACAATTAAGAATATACCTTAGAAATCATCATCAGATGAAGTGAACTAAATTCAAGATTTCATGATAGACAATATTTTGGATACAACAAGTATGTGATTTGTTTTTGACAAAAGGTTTAATCAGAACTTTTATATTTTCTCTTGTTCTAGCTCGGGACAATGCAATATACAATTGGCCATGGGAAAATACAAGTTCTGGACGATATAAGCCAACAAAATCTAGAGTTTGACCTTGAGATTTGTTAATGGTCATTACAAAACATGGACGAATTGAAAATTGAGTTCTTTTAAATGGTACAAACTATTTATCACCTTCAAGAGGAATGAATGGAATTCTAGGTAAAAATACTTACTTTTCACAATATTCTCCTATCCCAATTTTAGCCAAGATAACATTATGCTTAAAGTCATGACAAATAAGTCTAGTCCCATTGCATAAACCTTCTGCAGGATTAATATTTCGGAGCAATATAACTGGACAATTTTTTTTCAGTATGAGTTCATGTGGTGGTATACCATTTGGAGTTAGAATATTCAAAAAATCTTCATCAATAAATCCTTCACTTTTATCTATCACTTCATCTAAAACTAAAATACGTAACTTTCTCTCCCGGAATTTCTTTAAGCAACATATTGTTTATTAAATCTACATATTTATTTTGGGGTTAAAATAATTCTATTCATCATAATATGTAAGTTGTCTCTATATGTCTGGAAATTGGGAAACACAATGTCAATTAGTTCCTTCAATGATTTAAATTCATCTTCAAAATTGATGGTAATATCTTCAGGAAGTGTAATCATTTGGCATGAATGTTTTCTCTGTATTCCATTCCCAATCTTCAGCGAATATTCACAGAATGATCTAATTTAGCTCTCATATTTTCGATTAATGCTCGCAATGTAAAAGAATGCCATAAATGCGAAAAAAACTAAACTTGCCTTCATTATATCGTCTTTTGTTTCTCTTTGTGCTACTGGTAAAACTTGTCGAAAATTTCTTCGACACACAATAACTTTTCCACCAAATGGTAATTGACATTCAGTAATGTCTCTTAACATTTTATCTAAAGCCTCAAAAGTATATTTATGAACCATTGGTGTTTCATCCAAGATTATTAGTCTAGCCAATGCTAAAAGTTTACCAAGCGCAAACTGTTTACTCACCGAACAACACATATCACAACTTATTTCAAGCGAAATTTTGAATCTTGAATGTCCTGTTCTACCAATCGGTAATAGAGATGTAGCTACAACTGATGATGCCGTTGCTAGTACGATAAGATTTTGAGATTGTACACCAAAAAGTAATGCCTTGTACAAATATCATTTAAAACACAATCCAAAATAATATCATAGGTATTTTGTTTCTCTTTATTTAAACTCTTACTGTAATGTATGTCTGATTATAAATTAATATTGGTTGTTTCTTCGGCAATCATGGTTTCAAAGATATCATCATCATTCACAGTTAAATCAAAATCTACCAAGGAAAAATCAATTATATTCTTACCAACACCTTCTAAGAAAGAATTTATGCAGTGTAAAGCTTTCATCTCAGCACTTTGTTGTGTGAAACCTTTATGTAAATAATCTTCTACCATGAAATCCTTAAATTTATCCCATAAATTCCTTGGATTTGTAGGCCAAGATAAACTCAATAAATTGGCAAATAGTCGCCATAGTGATATGGGCATTTGGTAAGCAACTGCCTCAAATAAACACATCTCAGAATAGCTATTTCCACTAAAAAGACCATGGGAAAGTACTGCTTCACAATAAGTAGATAAAACAATACCATTGACTGTTTTTAAATTTTCAAAAAATTTTGGCCCTCTAATATGATTTAGCAAAACTCTTAAACAATACCTCTCACCTTTAGATGGATTAGCACTGACTATTCTACCAATGACATTTTTTCTTTTTCTGGGACTCCAAATTCTCATGGATGTATCCCATACGAAATAGGTTGGAAATTCTCTATACAGTAGATTTTTGCCTTTTCATTTGAAATATTCATTCTAAAGAATTTCGTAAACATTGTTCTGTGAACAAAATCTTTATTTATAACCTTTGATAAATCATCTGTCTCCTTGTATATAACCATTTGAGCATCTTTAGTATGTAACTGTAAAGAGATTACTATAGGAGATATATCGAATAATTCAAAACTAAATATCCTCCATATAGCTTTAGGTGGAGATATCCATATAACTGTTTGGTAGTTTGAAATCTCATCAACGAATTGTTCGTTTGTTTCTTTATTTAAACTAAAATGAATGCAGTCATGTCCCTTATATACATACATGTATAGATATTTAACAGTTTTAATAGAAGAACATACCTCCACTTTAATGTGACAATCATATTTAGCTAAAATGTAAGGATTATACGCTATAACCCATTTTTTGCCACTTCTTCTATGGAAATTGTTGCTGAAAATAACATGGTCAGTTTCCCTTCACCTAGTGTTTCATTGGCACTTGGGGAAAATGATACGGATTCTAAATTTTTGGATTTTGAATCTAATTCGGTGGAATTGGAGCAACATAAACATGTCAATGTTGCTGGAAATGGGGTTGTGAAAGATATGAAAGCCCCATGGGCCAATCTTTTTAAAGACAATCGGAAAATGGAAGAAAATATAAAGTTGAATGCTTTTGTAAATCAATCGGATGAAGTTGTCTTGGACGAAGTGGATGAAGACAACATTGAGAATTCTTGGGGATACGGGCTTGTTCGATACTTTGCTTGTCGGTTTTCGGGCAAAGTGGCTCTCCTCCAACTTTGCGATTCGTGGAAGGTGAGTTTTAAATATTTTGTGCATGCTAGTGGTTGGTTAGCCTTCAAATTCGAAACAGATGTGGATAGACTTAGTGTTTTGCATGGGGGTCCTTATTTGGTATTTAGGAGATCGTTAATGCTTAAAGTTATGCCACGTTGCTTTCATTTTGATGACAAGGACGTGAGTACTATGCCTGTGTGGATAAACCTACCGAGTCTACCTTTGGGATTTTAGAATACGAATGCCTTGGGCAAAATCTTGTCAAAGGTTAGGAAACCCATCTCAACCGACAAAATTACAACAACTAGGGGTCAAATATCTTTTGCAAGAGCTCTAGTAGAAGTTGATGCGTCCATTTAACTTGTGCGGGAGGTTAAGATTAGGTTCCCAAATGGCACGTTGAGAGTACAAGAAATCATTTTTGAGCATGAACGAAAATTGTGTGGTTCTTGTAAAATTTTTGGTCACACGACTATTGATTGCAACATTAAACATACTTGTGGGGACAAAGGAAAAGGAAAAACCACGGGGACTGCCCAACAGAAATTTGTGCAGGCTGAAAAAAGTGTGTTTAGTCCCCAGATTCTTCCCCCGAGACAGCTTCAAATGAGCAACAAACGGGGAAAGAACTGACCGGGACTTTGGATGGGCAGAAATGACAGATTAATAATCGAAAAACTGGGCAGTTTGCAAGTGAAAATGTGGATGACCGGCTAGTGGAAAATAACAAGCAGATTGAGGCACCGTTCGTGAAGGTTATTACCAAGAAAAACAGGGCTTTTGGGGCGAATAAATCTGCTCATGTTGGGCCCTCAAAATCTAGGGTAGATTCATCATCCACTTCCATTGAAGCAGCTTCTTGTAAATCTGGAAATGAAAAGCTTAAAAGCAAAGTCGAGGAAAAAAAGAAGTTAGGATCAAAAGTTGACGAGAAGAAAGGATCATCCCTTACTTCAACATCATGAAGATCATTTCTTGGAACATAAGGGGTATGAATCCACCCCTTAAACAAAATGGAATTCGGGAGTTTATCAAGTTACATAACATTGATAGTATGGGAATTTTGGAAACAAAGTTGGGGGACCGAAAATTGAAGAGGATTTTGCGGAATAAGTTTGATGGCTTCATGTAAGTAAATAATTTTTACATGCATAGAGCCGGAAGAATATTAATTTTGTGGAATCCATCCAAAGTTTCTTTGGATGTGATGGAGGTTCATCCACAAATTATCCATTGTAAAGCTACTTGTAAGGTAACTATTTTTACCTTTCTTGTGAGTTTTGTATATGGATTTCACACTATGGTTAACCGAATGCCACTTCGGAATATCATTATGGAGCTCAATGAAAATGTGTCGTTGCCTTGGTTGATTCTTGGTGACTACAGAAATGTTCTTAAGTTTGATGAGAAATGTAATGGGGTGGATGTTACCCCTTATGAAATTAAAGATCTTGCAAATTGTTGCCCTAATGTGGCTCTTACATATGTGCGTTCTATTGGTTGTTTTTACACGTGGACTAATGGGTCGGTTTGGAGCAAAATTGATAGGGCTATGGTCAATGATTTTTGGGTGCAAAATGGGGCATTTGTTGAAGCAAATTTCCTTCCTTCCCAATGCCTTTCCGACCACTCCCCATGCATTGTCTCGATACATGACCGTGTTGGTAGAGCAAAAAGTCCTTTCAAGTTTTTTAATATGTGGACCAAGCATGAAAACTTCAATGGTTTGATTAGTGCTTGCTGGAATTTTTACTTGTGAGGGGCAAAACAAGTTATCCTTTGCAAGAAATTGAGAAAACTTAAGGGTGCTTTGAAGGAGCTTAATTTTAAGCATTTTGGGCATATTTCGGCTAGAGCAAGTGAGGCCAAAAATGATTTAGAGGCTGCCCAATTACAGCTACATAATCAGCCCATGAATATGCATTTTCAGCTTTTGGTTGCGAAATTGAGGAAGAAGACCGTTGGCTTATGTGAAGCGGAACGTAGTTTTTATTACCAAAAGGCTAAATGTGTCTTCCTTAAGCAAAGTGATAAATGCACAATGATCTTTCACTCCATCGTTAAAAGGAATTCTAGGAGGAATTTTATGGCTACTATACTCAAAGAAGATGGGAGGTATACTACATCACAAGATCAAGTTGCTATGGAATTTGTCAATTTCTATACTTCTTTGCTGGGGGAAAATTGCCCTACTCGGTCTATTGAGATGGAGATTCTTACTAATGGTCCTTTGGTTTCTTTGGAAGAAGGCAACAATTTGATTCGGGACATCTCTTATGAGGAAATTAAAAATGCTCTTTTTGATATTGGAGATGAAAAGTCTCCCGGGCCGGATGGTTACACTTTTTGTTTTTTTTAAAAATGCTTGGGGGACTATTGGTGATGATTTTGTTGGGGCTATCATGGAATTTTTCTCTTCGGGTTCCATCCTCAAACAAATCAATCACACGGCCATTGCTTTGGTGCCTAAATCGGATCACACCCCGCATATTGTTGATTATAGGCCCATCTATTGTTGTAATGTTACTTACAAAGTGATTGCTAAAATTCTTGCTTCTAGATTGAGACCCATTTTGGGAGACGTGGTCGATCATGCACAAGCTGCATTTGTGGAAGGTAGGAGTATCACGGAGAATATTCATTTTGCCTAAGAACTCTTGAGGCAATACAATAGGAAAAAGGATTGCTCTAAGATGCCTCCTAAAAATTGATCTTTCAAAAGCTTATGATTCGGTTTGTTGGGATTTCCTTAGAGACGTTCTTCATGGGTTGCAATTCCCATCGACATTTGTTCATTGGGTTATGGAATGTGTCACTTCTACATCATATTCTATAGCTTTGAATGAGACTTTGCATGGTTTTTTCAAAGGTAGGAAGTGTATTCGGCAAGGTGACCCCCTCTCGCCTTTCTTATTTGTGATTTGTATTGAATACCTATCAAGATTGCTTAAAGCTGCCACGGATGATAGTGATTTCAATTTTCACCCAAAATGTGGCCCCCAAAAGATCACCCATTTAGCTTTTGCGGATGATTTGATGCTATTTGTTAGGGGAGATGTTATGTCGGTAAAAATTGTCATGGATTGCCTTTCAAATTTTAGATCGGCTTCGGGATTAAGGTTGAATGTTCTTAAATCTAGCTTGTTTACTGCTGGAACTCATGGACAGATTCTTGAGGATATCTTGGAATTAACAAGTGTTCCGAGGGATAGTATGTCATTTCGGTATTTGGGCATCCTCCTTGCTTCGGAAAAACTTAAAGTAGGTTGTTATGCTTTTTTTCTTGACAAAATAACAACATATATTGGTGCATGGAATTGTTCTACATTATCTTATGTAGGCAAGATCGAACTTATAAGGGCGGTTCTTCAAGGAGTCGAATGTTTGTGGCTCTCTATTTTCCCTATTCCGGCTACAATTATATCAAGGATTGTTAGCCTTTATCAAAAATTCCTTTGGGGATCTAAAAAGTCATTAGTTTCGTGGAAGTATATTTGCCTTCCAAAAGAGGAAGGGGGCCTTGGATTAAAGGACTTGAAGAGTTGGAATTTAGCGTTACTTGCTAAATCCCTTTGGAACATTCACAATAAAAAGGACACTGTGGGTTTGGTGGGTTCATCATGTTTATCTTAATGGGACTTGCATATGGGAGGTTCGTCCTTGGAAGGATCATTCTTCACTATTCAAAAAACTACTGGAAATCAGGGACATTCTTCATGTAAATGGTGCTGCCCAACAGTTTTTAACTTGTGGACAGCAAGGGGAGTCGGGTCACATGGTGGCTGGAATTTCCCCATCTCGGCATGATGTTTCTGGCCGAAATTATACTGCTGGGAATGCACAGAATTGGGGGGTAACTGGGCAGCATCATAGGTGGGCAGAATGCTTCATTCAGTAGGCAGTTTCTGGAATTTTTCGACAAAAATCTGGGCTATTCTACAAGGGATAAATTCAGCACAAAAATTGCCTATAATTTCTTTAGGCCTAAGGGTACTTTCAAGACTTGGGGAGCCGAAGTTTGGAAACCGTGCATCACACCGAAGCATTATTTTATGCTTTGGTTAGGGGCCCAATCAAAACTCCTAACTAAAGACAAAATTGCTTTTCTTGGATATTGATCGCAAGTGTGATTTTTGTGGGCATTTTGTGGAAACTTGTGCCATCTTTTCTTTAAATGTTCCTTCACTTCTCCCTTATGAGGGAATATTAGGTGATAGCTCGGCATTACGATATCTATGTCAACACTTGCTAGTGCTCTAAAGTGGTTGAAAAAGGAGGCACGTGGAACTACTTGGATAAGTAAGGCGAAGAGGATTGCTCTTGCTAGCACCGTATACTACATTTGGCTTACAAGGAATAGGAAGCTTTTCGAAGACCTCTCACCCGACTTGGATTGCATTGTGAGACGGATTAAGACATGCGTATACAAAGTTATGTTTACCTTGTATCAGGATGTCTTGATCTATTTCGAATCCTTGGAATCGGGTCATTGATCTTTTATGCATTTCACTTTCTTTTATCTCTCCTGGGTATGCCTGGAGTAATTGTATGTGACATTAGCTTTTGATTTGCTCGGGAATGCCCGGTGTACTTGTATATGGAACATTTTTTATCATTGATATTTACATTTACCGATAAAAAAAAACTTTGAAGAACTGAACACAAACGAATTGAAAATCCCTCCAAAAACCAGATTTAAGTAGAACCAAGTAAAATGCAATATGTTTAAATTCAATTTTCTCCAAAAGGAAGTAAAAATTGAACCGAAACACAAGAAAAGTCTCAAGAAGCCAAGGCACTTCAGTGGGATTTTCTCTCACTAGAATTGAAAGCATATCTCTCTAACCTTGATTGAGAGCTCTTTCTAGATTCTGAACATACTTATTCTTTATTTTTATATTAGATCACACTATTTTCAATTATAGTATTTTATTGAAATTTATGCACAGTAAATATAATAACGTAAACATGTTTAATAATGTTACATTAATCACATCAACAAAATAGAAATAAAATTTAGGTATACCAAAAAGGGGCAATTCCTTTAAATTTCTAACTATTATGCTTTGAATTAGTGCAAGTTTGGTTCAATAAAATATATTTGTCTATATAAAACATCACGGAGATTGAAAATGCTATGAATGAACAAGGACCCCAATGAAACTTAGTGTCAACAAAGGCATCTTCAGCCCAATTGATATGGTTAGATTAATTATTATTGGCATAATGAAGTTGAACTAATTAAAGATCCATGATTTTCTTCAAGGCAAGATCTTGATACGGTGTCTGGTTTTGGCTCAAGTTTTTGATATTCTACTTGGAAGAATCAGTTTTGTTCTCCCAGAAATTTGGAAGTGCAGCACCTTTCCATAATTTTCTTGCAGTTCCTTCAAGTTTTGACCGTATAGATCCATTCCAGCACTACATTTGCAACATTTCTGTTGGTTCTTCAGTTTTTGACGACTAGTTTGGGTTACCGGAATTACAGTGGTGCCGAAAAATATTTTGGAAAGAGCAAATTTCAGGCCGTTATTGCAAGGTATCCATTTTTTTCCATTTTGAAATACGGGAAAAAAGTCAAGTAGAAATAATAGTGGGCAGTTACAACTTGTATTTGGTAAGTTACCAAATCCAGCACTCGGCCAAAAATCTGGAGAATTACCTATTGAGGCTGGATCCAATTCAAAAAAAAATAATCTAGCACATGGAAATTTCCAAAACGAATTTCCAGCACTTGGCCAAAAATCTGGGGACTTACCATTTGAGGCCGAATCCAATTCAAGCGGAATTTCAGCACATTGAAACAATGGCAGTTCCACATCCAACCCTGTGGATTCTATTAAGGCCTTCTTGTAGGAATTCAACCAAGCAAATTTTTAAATTACCTAGTGTATCCCAGACACTTGGTGAAGAGGATACAGAATCGGAGGACAAATCTACTGCAGCACATCAGGTAAATACTCCTGCCCAAGAAAATAAATCTGATGAAACCAAGGCTCATTGAACCAATTTATTCAAGGAGAACCGTGAGAGTGAGAATGGTTTCAAGCTCAAAACCTGCGAAAAATTGCCGAATATATTGGTTTTCGGAGAAAATGACTTTGATGATGATCAAACAGCATGGGGTTACTGATGAGTGATTTACACTCATTATATTATGCCATTAATTTCATGATTTTGCTATCTTGGAGAGTATTTTAGAAGTGCTAACAAGTGATTTTGGTGTTATTTTGTAGATTGATGGAAGTGGAGAAAACAAGAGCTAAAAGAGGCCAAAGGAAGGAAATAGGCAAAAGTTAGCGAAATTGGATGAAATGACCAAAATGTAAGAGATCCAAAATTTGAGGATTAAAATGCAACTAATCAAAAGTCATGTTGAAACTCGTGATGAAGATTTGAGAGTGCTAGGAGTCAATTGGATGAATGAAGGTGTCAAAAGGATCAAATTTAGTCAAAATATGATCACAAATCATTTTCCAACCGAAAAGTTACGCGCCTGAGTTTTGGTCTCACATTGAGACTCATTTTTGACATAGAAAACAATCGAATTGAAGAATGACGTCTGTTGTAAAGTTGTAACCCTTTGAATTAGCTTTCCAACACATCTTGAATCGCCTAGATCGGATATTGGGAGAAAAAATTATGATAAAAATACTGAAAGCTGTGCAGTGCAACCGAAGTAGTCCTCAGCACCCAGGCGCTATCGTTCATCGCCCAAGCGCCCATCTTGCTGAAAACAAGCAGAAAGTCAACGCCCAGGCGCCATTAATGCAGCGCCCAGGCGCTGCATTCCGAAACAGAAGAAAATTCTGATTTTATAATATTTTCTAGGCCCAATTAGTAACCTATTGTTCCTTATATTCCAAGACACTATAAATACACAATTGAAGACCTAAATTAAGAGAGAGCCGCAAACTAAAAATCTGTGGGATCAAGCTGTTGGGAATCTACTTATACATGCACAGCGGAAGATTAAAATTATTTCGATTCCCACCGAGGAATTCTGCAAACCTTTTGCTTTTCTTTTCGTTCCAACAATCTTGAATCTACCTCCCACAACTGTCCAATTGTCTAGCCTCCAATGAAATCCACACAGAGAATAGACTGCAACTGCAAGGATTTGTCCTCTTGTGCCAGCAAGAATAATGAAAACCAAACGAGCTCGGCCCAGTCTGGTTCAATATTTAATTAATCCATTTAATTAAATTCGGTCCGTGAATTAATAAATCCAATTAATTAATTCGGGGCTATAAATAACCAATCCAATTAATTAATTTTATCCAATGATTGGATGAATTAATTAATTGGCAATTTGCAATCTTCCAATTCGCTTTTGTGTGCGACCCATCAGGTTCCCGACCATGATGCCTAACGACGTGAAATATTATTTTGATCTTATCAAAACTGATAAATTAAACACCCTTTTAATTTATCACAAATTCACACTCGATGTCCCAGATTGACATCTAGCAATGTATCAGGGCAATACATGTGACGAAAAATGTCACGTGATATGACAAAATCAAAAATGTTCGTTCACCATGAAACTATAATCCATTCGTCAATATGATCCGATCAACTACGAGATATGGAAGTGTGTCAATCTCGATTATCGATCATATCTTTCATTCTACTATTAAGCCAATATGAGTCGAAAACTCCTTTTCGACTTATATGTATACCTTGGCCAAGGATTTCGTTATTGACTTAATTGAATGAAATGCAGATCACAATCTCTTACTATCTAAGAATGACAAATCCTCTATTGGTCATTCACAACCTTCATATGGTTCTTGACATACCCGAACGATGTCGTATTAGCGGCCCTTGGCAGAGCAACATCCAACACCGTCAAAGCATGACTGTCCTCATACAAGGCACTCTGATGACCTCAAGTCATAGGACCAATTCCACTACCAAATGTTAGAGATTAACCATTGACACTCAGATAGTTATCCATGTGGAATCTCTTAGCGGGTCTCCAATGTTTTGTTCTATAACAAAACATCCACGTGTTCATTTAAGTGTCACCACACTTTAGCTTGTGAGATTAGCTACTTATTTCACAAGTAAGAAATGCCACACGTGATGGTCTATCCATAATAACAATATCCGTATCTCGTTATTAATTACAACCACGGACGATTTAAGATTCAATCAGATATAATTTGTATCTCACAATTACAACTCCTTGTGATTAACAAATTATGAAAATTTGAATCTACGGACTCTATTATTTAATTAATTGTCTATTAATTAAATAATAGATCTGATATTAAATTGCATTAATTATATATCAAAAGTATTTATGTCCAAAGTTGATTGGACCTATGGCATAATACTTACAAACTCCCACTTGCACTAGATCCAATCACTTATGTATCCAATATCATAAGTCTACATGACGATCATGTTTATGCTACAACAACTCTTTATCAGTGGATCTGCAATATTATTAAATATGGGAATTTGTTCTTCTCTTTACGTCATTTCTATGCATTATCCTTCTGATGAGATTATACCGCCTTAATACATGTTTGAATCATTGATGAGACCTTAGTTCCTTTGCTTTCACAATGACTCTATTGTTATCACAATACAATGGCATGTGATCAACAATATCAGGAAGTACTCCAAGTTCATTTATGAACATCATGATCCAAATTTCAACTCTTTGCTACTTTTGAAGTAATCATGTATTAGGTTTCTACTATTAAATCAACGGTTGCTTCACGTTTGGAACCTTTCCAACAAACCGCTTAAGAGTAAACCAGTTTCTCGATATGAAATCTTCTCAAGATTTCATCTATGTAAATTGGGATGAGTTAAGCGATTTCTAGATCTACCTCTATAGATCAAGTTGCTTCTCCCATATCGTTCATGAATGAATCCTTTAACAACCATTATTTCCATGATTGAAACATAGGGATGTCGTTTTCTATAAAATTAGGAATACGACAATGCTCCCACTATCTTTTTGTAAACACACAATTCGTCTTCAAATTTGATAAAATCAAACATTTTGACTTTTTCATCAAATCTAAGATTTTAGCTCCAAGAGACTTCTCTTAACCTATAATCACGGTATGCAACTGTTGCAAGTAAAACCCGAATAGACTTCAACAAGGCTACAGGAGAAAGGTTTCGCCAAGGTCAACACTTAACCTTTACTTCTAGCCTTGCTTTGTATATATGGATATTCCCATCCATATTGACTTTTTCTTTGTAAACTATTTACAAAAATTTATGGGTTTTATTCCATCAGGAAGCTTGACCAAGGCCCAAACCTTGTTCACATATGTCGAGTTCATCTCAAGTTTCATGGCCTCTTGCTGTCTCTTTTAAGTCAACACTTGACTTTATTTTGGTACAATTAGTAGGTTCATCATCCTGGATCAGTAATAACTGATTAGCAATCATGGATTCATACCTTCTTGAAAGTCGAATGATCCTACTAGATTCACATAGAGCTAACATGTCCTCAGGAGTCTTTACTTCCTGATCAAGAGTATGTCCCATATCAGATATGAGATCAAACTCGGATTTATCTACTTGGCTAACTATATTTGTGGGCTCTTGAACTCTTTCAAGTTCTATTTTGCTCCCACTGTCCTCTCCTAGAATAAACATTTTCTCTAAGAAGACGATATGTCGTGAGATGAAGACTTTCTTCACAATAATAGAATTTATATTCAAATATCTGCTTTGAATATCCCACAAATATGTGTTTATCGGACTTAGCCTCAAACTTATCCGATTCAAGGCGCTTCAAATAAGTGCCATGGCCCCAAACTTTCATATGAGATAAATTGGGACTCCTGCCTTTCCATAACTCGTATGGAATTCTGTTAACCAACTTAGGTGTGACATGATTTAGTGTGTTGCACACTGCAATCAATAAATGACCCCAAAACAATTTTAGGAGATTTGCATGGCTTGTTATTAATCGCATTATATCTAATAATTAACGTTTCCTCCTTTTAGGTACACCACTATGCTGCAGTGTATATGGAGGAGTCCACTGCAAGAGAATCTCATTCTCTCTTAGATAATCTAAATTTTATCTTTAAGAAATTCTCACTCGATCGAATCTTAATGTGAGGGTATCTTTACCTATTTGTTTCTCTACTTCTAATTTGAATCCCTTGAACTTTTCAAGAGTTTCATGTTTGAGTTTTCATCAAGTATACATGATCATTGATGAAATAAGAGAAACATTACCTGACATTAATTGACACGAGTCCATATGCATCCCTATGCATTAGACCAGTAATAATGCTGACCTTTCTTCTTTTCAAGTAAAAGAAGATTTAGTCATTGTGTCAGACATGCATAATTTGTACTTGTCAAAATCAATTAATCCCAAGTATACATCTCTATGTAACTTTGGAATTACTTTTCATCTATATGACAAAGTCTGTCATGCCAGATTTCGGTAATAATTAGATTATCGCATTTATGCCTTATAATTTCTATACTCATTACAGAATCCTTAATATTTAGAATATAAATGTTATTTTGTAACTTACTATAGCCATTAGGATCTTTACCAAGATAAACAAGAACAACAATTGTCCTTAACATTAAAATAGTTCATGTTCGAACAAGAAATTCATTTTAATGTTCCAGCTATGGTGGGTACAAAGCAACATTTCTCTAATTCCATTACTAAGTCAAAAGGCAACGGCAAGAAGTATGCTCCTATAGGCAATGCAGCAACCTTTGCTCATCTTCAACGTGTAGGTCAACTTCTCCCTTTTGCAGTGGTCTACTTCTATTTAGTTTCTCCATATTTGTATAAATATGAGATCTACATCTGGTATCAAATATTTAAGAAACTCGTGAAGTAGAGGTAAGTCATGCAATGTCTTCCAATGACCTTTCATTCTATAATGAAAACAAGTGTAATTAGATTTGGTATTGTCCTTCGCTTAGACTGTCTTAACCTTATTGGGTGCTTTCTCAAAACCCCTTTAGATTTCCTCTTAACACTCTTAGAAGAATCAATGGTTTGCCCACTACCAATTTTGATAAAGGGCTTGACAGTTCTAACCATGTTAAGCAACTTAATGAGTATGCATTCGAGTATATTCATATCATAATTCATAATTAGTATGAATAACTGTATGACAGAGATTGTAGAGCTAAGTCAATACTTAGTTCATAGTTAATGATTGAACTCAATTGAGACACTTTTCATGTCGATCATCTTCAGCACATGAGGATTAACTGAAGATTCTTTTGTCACTTTGCATCAGTTAGTTGTTTGAAAGTCTCATATTCTTCCACACATGATTATTATCATACAACTCTTTGTAATGAAGAATTATGTGTTAACATCTATACTCTCAAGTTGCTTTTGTAACTCAGGTGACATAGTTGCAAGTATCATATACGTTGCAGTACTATTGTCATCACTGCATTTATTACAGTAACCACCTCTTCTTTAATCGAGTCATCAGCAGGTATCTCTGGAAAGGGCTACTCAAGGACATGACCAATTTTCTCGTGCATGAGAACAATTTTCAAATTGCGGTGTCAATTAAGAAAATCTAGTTTGGTTGTTGGCATCTAGTATGCCATTCAAATACATATGGTTACTCACGATTCAATAAGTATATATGACGAAAAATGAAAGAATAATATATAAAATGCATCAATTAATTTAACATGGACTTTTGTTAAATTAATTATGCTCCCACTGTTTAATTCAAATTTATGACCCTCTCACATAAATTTATGGAGTCCATACTCGACTCCCAGTAGGCTGGCCCATCTGTTATACTAAGACCTTGAGTGTACTCAACAAGCCTTAATATAACATTTGGGTAGATACTATTATCAATTGTACCTCCATACAACTCCCAGATCATTAAGCTGACAAATCATTGTCTTCACACATCTTATGTGTTAGCTTAACATGTATCTAAAATTTATCTCCTTGAGTGTACTCAATAAAAGATAAAATTTTAGTTAAATTGAATCCATCATTCAGAAATATCTAATATTTCATAATGTCAAATATATCCCTAATAGACCAGCCTTGAGTGTACTCAACAGGCTGAGACGATTTGGGACTCTGATTTTTCACTATAATAATGGAAGGCAATCATAAATGTGACATAATATTTTTGTGGAGGGATTTTGCATTCAAAAGTCTCATCAAAACAATAATATATATATTTTATTTTACATTTACCATGCAAATATATATATATATATATATATATATAAAATAGTGTGGACGATTATGGACTTTACTATCTAGTCTTCCCGAGCCATAAGGAAGACTAATTGGTCAATTTCTAGGGGGTATTACACTGATCAGTATCAGTGTACCATCTCCATAGTCTCCTCCTCTTCCTGTTTCTTCAATTAGTCAAATTGCAACATGTACCCTATACTAATTGGCACGCAGTCCTAAATGAAATTGGATTCCCAAATCCATAGTAAAAATAATAATAACGAACTCGCAAGTCCAAAATGATCAAGAGCTCGTAGGCTCAAAATAATAACAATAATAACAGGCTCGCAAGCCCAAAACAATTAAGAGCTCACAGGCCCATAAAACGACAAGAATAAAAATTAACCATTCAATACATCCATATGTCGAGTCCATAATCGTCCACTAATAATGCATTTATCACATAAATGTATTCTTATATAATATCTAACATTATATGCAAACATGTTTCAAGTTTCTAGCAATTAAGATTATCTAAACTCTTTTAGACAAATGGATCGGAGTAATTAAATAATTAATTAATCATATTAATCAATTATTTAATTAGTGGGCATATTTAATTAAAATCAAATTTTAGTTAAATACCGAATTAGAGTCCAACTCCAATTCCACAATTATAAGGCGAGATTATGTAATTAAAATCAAATTTCAATTAAATATCGAATTAGAGTCCAACTCTAATTTCAAAACTTAAGGCGGTTGAATTTAATTAAAATCAAATTTTAATTAAATAACAAAATTAGAGTCTAACTCTAATTCCAAGATTTTAGGGCGGATTTATTTAATCAAAATCATATTTTAATTAAATACCAAATTAGAGGACAACTCTAATTCCAAGAAGAAATTTAGGGCGAGACAATTTAATTAAAATCAAATTTTAATTAAATGTCAAATTAGAATCCAATTCTAACTTCAATAACATATTTGGGTGAATAATTTAATTAAAATCAAATTTTAATTAAACACTAAATTAGAATCCAATTCTAACTTAAATTGAATTAAGATGTTAATTTAGGATAAAACTCCTAAAT
Organism: Olea europaea var. sylvestris; assembly: GCF_002742605.1. Taxonomy (NCBI): domain Eukaryota; kingdom Viridiplantae; phylum Streptophyta; class Magnoliopsida; order Lamiales; family Oleaceae; genus Olea; species Olea europaea. Next base: position 600,967 of record NW_019235742.1, read on the forward strand.
AAAATAAAATTCAATTTAGGGTCAAAGTTTAATATTTAAGTTAAAATCTACTTTTAACGAAAATATAAAAAATCGTCAACTTTAAATAGAATTTTAAATCTGGGTCAAGATTAAAATTATGGGTCAAACCCATTTAAAGTACAATTTTAAAACCAATTCAAAATTCAAATTCAAAAACATTTGGAAATTGAAATTTGACCCAAGTTAAAATTTATAATCAAAGCCTCACAATTTCGAAAATTTCAGAACCGACCCTCCCAATTTCACAAATTACAGAAATAGGTCCTTATTTGAAAAATTACAACTTAACCCTAAAATTAAATTGCAGGCAGGGGCCTAAAAGTATCAATTTGCATTAGAGGCCCCCGCCTCCAATCACCCACAGTTTCCCTAAGATTCTCCCTCGATTTCTAAAACAACCCTAAAGTTGAATAGCCGGCGCCACTTCTACAATTAACAGCGAGAGACGCTGCTCTCAGGCGACGGCAACTCGCTGCTGCAGCGGCATGTTGCTGCCGCTGCAAGAGCAGCGTTAATCGCCACTACAGCAGCGCGAACTGGAGTGGCGACCTTCGCGCTGCTGCAGTTGCAGCGGCAGCCGTCTCGCAACGGTTGTCGTCGCAGTCTACTGCGCCTACCATCGCTGTACTTTGTGGCAGTGGTGAGCGTTGGTGCAACGGCGGTGAGCGCCAACATGCTGCTACCTGCTGCCAGCACCGCCCGTCCAGTTTTTAACCGTTTTTCCTTTTTTTTTATTCGATCCCAAACAAATTTCTATTCAAAACAATTTTGAACATAAAATTAAATCTCTAATTGCTAGAAACAATTGTAAGAACAAAAACAACTTTTGATTATTCCTATATGTAAAATAATTCCTAACAAACACAAAGTAGGCTCTAATACCACCGTTGGGAATCTATTTATATATGCACAGCGAAAAATTAAAATTATTTCGATTCCCACCGAGGATTCCTTTGTGTTTAGATAGAGATCGTGATAAAGATTGTACCTTTGCAGAATTCTGCAAACCTTTTGCTTTTCTTTTCGTTCCAGCAATTTTGAATCTGCCTCCCACATCTGTCCAATTGTCCAGCCTCCAATGAAATCCACACAGAGAATAGACTGCAACTGCTAGGGTTTTTCCTCTTGTGCCAACAAGAATAATGAAAGCCAAATGGATCTCAAACCCTAGCTATGTATTTATATAAACCCAAACGGACTCGGCCCGGACCAGTCCAATATTTAATTAATACATTTAATTAAATTCGGTCTGTTAATTAATTAATCCAATTAATCAATTCGGGGCTATAAATAACCAATCCAATTAATTAATTTTATGCAAGGATTGAATGAATTAATTAATTGGCAATTTGCAATCTTCCAATTTTCTTTTGTGTGCGACCCATCAGGTTTCCAACCACGATGCCTAACGACGTGAAATATTATTTTGTGACGAAAAATGTCACGTGGTATGACAAAATCAAAACTATTCGTTTACCATGAAACTATAATCCCTTCGTCAATATGATCCAATCAACTACGAGATATGAAAGTATGTCAATCTCGATTATCGACCATATCTTTCATTCTACTACTAAGCCAATATGAGTCGAAAACTCCTTTTCGACTTATATGTATACATTGGCCAAGGATTTCGTTATTGACTTAATTGAACGAAATGCAAATCACAATCTCTTTCTATCTAAGATTGACGAATCCTCTATTGTCATTTACAACCTTCATATGGTTCTTGACATACCCACTCAAACGATGTCGTATTAGCAGCCCTTGACAGAGCAACATCCAACACCGTCAAAGCATGACTGTCCTCATACAAGGCACTATGATGACCTCAAGTCATAGGATCAATTCCACTACCAATTCCTTTTTTTTTTTCGATCCAAAACTAATTTCTATTCAAAACAATTTTGAATGTGAAATTAAATCTCTAATTGCTAGAAACAATTGTAAGAACAAAAACAACTTTTGATTATTCCTATACGTAAAACAATTCCTAACAAACACAAAGTAGGCTCTGATATCACTGTTGGGAATCTACTTATACATGCACAACGAAAAATTAAAATTATTTCAATTCCCACCAAGGATCCCTTTGTGTTTAGATAGAGATCGTGATAAAGATTGTGCCTTTAAAGAATTCTGCAAACCTTTTGCTTTTCTTTTCGCTCTCGCAATCTTGAATCTGCCTCCCACAGCTGTCGAATTGTCCAACCTCCAATGAAATCCACATAGAGAATAGACTGCAACTGTTAGGGTTTTTCCTCTTGTACCAGCAAGAATAATGAAAATCATATGGATCTCAAACCCTAGCTATGTATTTATATAAACTCAAACGGGCTCGGCCCGGTCCGGTCCAATATTTAATTAATCAATTTAATTAAATTCGGTCCGTGAATTAATTAATCTAATTAATTAAGTCGGGGCTATAAATAACCAATTCAATTAATTAATTTTATCCAACGATTGGACGAATTAATTAATTGGTAGTTTGCAATCTTTCAATTCTCTTTTGTGTGCGACCCATCAGGTTCCCGACCACGATGCCTAACGACGTGAAATATTATTTTGATCTTATCAAAACTGATAAATTAAACACCCTTTTAATTTATCACAAATTCACACTCACCGTCCCAGATTGACATCTAGTAATGTATCAGGGCAATACATGTGACTGGAAATATCACGTGATATGACAAAACCAAAATTGTTCATTTACCATGAAACTATAATCCCTTCGTCAATATGATCCCATCAACTACGAGATATGGAAGTGTGTCAATCTCGATTATCGATCATATCTTTCATTCTACTATTAAGCCAATATGAGTCGAAAACTCCTTTTCGACTTATATGTATACATTGGCCAAGGATTTCGTTATTGACTTAATTGAATAAAATGCAGATCACAATCTCTTACTATCTAAGAGTGATGAATCCTCTATTAGTCATCCACAACCTTCATATGGTTCTTGACATACCAGAACGATGTCGTATTAGCGGCCCTTGGCAGAGAACATCCAACACCGTCAAAGCATGACTGTCCTCATACAAGGCACTATGATGACCTCAAGTCATAGGACCAATTCCACTACCAAACGTTAGAGATTAACCACTCATACTCAGATAGTTATCCATGTGGAATCTCTTAGCGAGTCTCCAATATTTTGTTCTATAACAAATCATTCACGTGTTCATTTAAGTGTCACCACACTTTTAACTTGTGAGATCAGCTACTTACTTCACAAGTAAGAAATGCCACACGTGATGGACTATCCGTAACAACGATATCCGTATCTTGTGATTACTTATGACCATGAACGGTTTAAGATTCAATTAGATGTAATTTGTATCTCACAATCACAACTCCTTGTGATTAACAAGTTATGAAAATTTGAATTTACGGACTCTATTATTTATTTAATTGTCCATTAATTAAATAATAGATCTTCTATTAAATTGCATTAATTATATATCAAAAGTATTTATGTCCAAAGTTGATTGGACATAGGGCATAATACTTACACAAGCCACACACGAAATTTGGAGACGGCAAAACAGGGAGTTAGCTGCCCAAAAATTCTACAAATTAGAGAGAATCTGGAGAGGAAGAGCCGACAACTTCAAGAGGATTGAAAGGAGTTCATCCGACCAAACGTAACAGGAAGGCAGGAGTCAAAATTTTGGCAGGTTTACTTCTTCAATTAATCAATTTGGTGGATGGCTGGACAACCCTAAAAGAGTCAAAGGACAGAAACTAATTGAGAGGTGTGGAAACTAAGGAAAGAAACGATTTACTCGTTTAATTTATTTTCTTTCTTCTTCATGTTTTACATTATAATTTGTATGAATTTAACATCTTTAATTATGCACTGAAAAAATTACCTAGGGTTGATGTAACCAAACTCAATATTATGGTTTGATGAATTTTTATAATTATTTAGTTCAATTTTTTCGTATATGTTTAATTGTATCATGATTTTAATGCTTTCGATTGCCTGATCAACAATTGGATGATTTGATGCTCTAAATTTGGCACTCGAGAGAGGAAAATTTAGGCGTGATCTAAGATTGATACAACATGGAATTTATAGGTTTCGAGAGAAGGTGTAAATCTATGAAGCTTACTCCACAAAAGAACCGAGTCTTTTATAAATTCGTGATTTTCAATTTCGAATAGAGATGTTGGAATTGGGGTCTAGGGTTAATTTCTAATCGGTGCTCGAGAGAGGGGGTTAGAAATACATTAGGGTTCTTGCTTTTAAATAGGGGAAAATTAATCGAAGTAATTGGAATTCGTTGAATCATAATTGAGAGTTAGGTGAAATCAATCCCTAGGCCTTCTCATTTGATAAATTTGCATTCTCCAATTTTGTCGCATCCAATTCTAGTTAGATTCGTTTAATTTATTCACTCATAAAACATTAAATCCATTCAATCATACATTTGTCTAAATAAAGTAGAAATTGCACAATTATAGTACTTAGTGAAATTTAAATTAAAATCCCCGTGGGTTCGACACTCTTTACTCTATTACTATATTACAAAACTTGACACCGTACACTTGCAGTATAAAATCACGTTGCATAAATCGCATGGTAGTTACTACTTGGTTGGGTACTTTGCCGGCCCTTTCCTAGGTAAAACAACCCTCTTGTTCAGGTACCAATACTTGTACATCGAAGTGGATGGCTCGTGTTCAAATTTGAGAATTCCAACGATAGAGCACAAGTGCTTGAAGGCGGCTCATAATTTATTTACAGTCGAGTGCTAATGTTGAAAAATGTACAATCATTTTTCCATTTCGATGATGGTGAAATTAGCAATCTGCCTGTATGGGTGACGTTGCCAGGATTGCCATTGAATTTTTGGACAGCTAATGCTCTGGGCATGATTCACAAAAATTGGAAAACCAATCACAACTGATCTGCTCATGACAACGAAGGAACGATTATCATTTGCTCGAATCCTTGTTGAGGTTGATGTTTCAAAAGATTTGGTTCGGTCCATTAAGATGAAACTCCCAAATGGTTAAGTAAGGGATCAATTGGTTTGCTATGAACACAAGCTAAAATTCTGTTCCAATTGCAAGATATTCGAGCACAAAATGGATGCATCCAAAAAAAACTGTGCCTACGAGCCATAAGCATACTCCTCCTCTAAAGTATGTGGTAAAGGAAACGAGGACACAAGCTACTATACAGGACCAAAGCATTGTTGAAGGTTTGAATCAGGTAGCCAAAGACCATCAGAACATCAAGGGCAACTTCAGTAAGGATGCAATCAAACAAAACCATTTGCTGGAACGACTACAACTGGGGCAGATCCTATTGGCCAGAATGTTATTGAATCTGGATGAGCAGAATCCATAAATTAGGCCAACACACAAGCAGGCGCCCAACTGGCTCCAAACGAGGATGTCAATCCTTTCATAGAGGTAGGTAGGAAAAATGGATCAGTACCTGCAAGTAAGAGTCCCATGTCGAGACGAATTACACCACAACCTATTGCAAAGAATAAAGTGCATGTACAAAAGTAAAGAGCAGGCAATGAATCACCCAACTTACATGACACAAATGCAAATCCCGAAGTCCTGACACTAAAGCCAGCAAGTAATGATAGGCTTAAAGGAAAGCTTGACAAGCAACCAGCCAAACAACCGACGAAGGATTAAAAAAAGGGAAAATGCCCTCTTTATATCATCATGAAGATTGCGTCATGGAACATTAGGGACTTCAATATTCCCCTAAACAAAATGAGGTTCACCACCTCATTAAACAAGAATGCATTGATATTATTGGTACTCTGGAGACAAAAATCAACCACCAAAAGTTAGCTCGAATCCTGAGGAATAAATTTCGTGGGTAGAGACTCATACAGACAACTTTCTGGTCACATTCGGCAAGGAGAATATTAATCCTATGGGTCCAAACAAAAGTCAATCTGTATGTCTTGGATATTATTGGTACTCTGGAGACAAAAATCAACCACCAAAAGTTAGCTCGAATCCTGAGGAATAAATTTCGTGGGTAGAGACTCATACAGACAACTTTCTGGTCACATTCAGCAAGGAGAATATTGATCCTATGGGTCCAAACAAAAGTCAATCTGTATGTCTTGGAAGCTGCCCCACAAGTTATACATTGCGAAGTCAGGACAAGGTAACTTCTATCGTATTTCATTTAAGTTTTGTTTATGGTTTCCATTCTATTGTTGCTCAAAGGCCATTATCGAATAACCTAATTGATTTTGGAGCTACATGTTTGATACCTTGGATGGTCTTGGGAAATTTTAATAGTGTACCTCCAATCGAGGAAAAATGTAATGGAGCGGAAGTGACTCAATACGAGACTAGGGATTTTGCATATTGTTGTTTACTACAAGTCTTACAGACTTGCGATCCATCGGATGCTATTACACTTGGTCGAAAAACTCAGAAGGCAGCATACCTTCAGTTTAGAGCAAGCTCGATAGAGCTATAGATAATGAACTGTGGCAATAGGCGACAATACACACCTTAGCAAATTTTCAATCAGCTCCTTTCGGACCACTCACCATGCATTGTATCGCTTTTCCAACAAGGAGGAGGCAAAGCAAAATATTTCTAATTCTTCAATATGTGGATGGATCACTCTCATTTTCAATTTGTGGAATCAAGATCTATTCAATCTAATGATCTAGCGATATCTCAACTAGGTCCATCGAAGGTTTGCAATACTGATCCAAATACAACACCAGCCATTCCAACAACTAACGAAGAAAGTGATCAAGAAAATCTTCCAATAAAGATAGGCTCACTAAGAGATATCTATGATTCACTTGAGCATGGATTATTCTCTTTAAAGCCTCAATCATTCGAAGAAGCATCAAAAGACAAATGCCGGACAAAAGCAATGGATGAAGAAACATCCACATTGAGAAAAATAAAACTTGGGAACTCGTTGATCTATCAGAAGGAAAGAAGACCATTGATTTGAAATGGGTCTATAGATTCAAATATAATGAAGACGGGTCAATTGAAAAATGCAAAGCTCGATTTGTGGTCACAGGAATTACCAACAGCCAGAAGTTGACTTTACATAGACATTTGCTCCAGTTGTAAGAATGGAGATAATACGTATAGTTTTGGCATTTGTAGCTCAATTGAAGTTAAAAGCTTTTCAGCTCGATGTAAAATAAACATTCTTAAATGGAGAAATTCTCGAAGAAGTGTATGTTGAACAACTTGAAGGATTCAAAATCGAAGCAAAGAAGACAAAACTCATCCTCTTAAAAAGCATTATACAGGTTAAAGCAAGTCCCCCGAGCATGGAATAGCAAAATCAATAGCTATTTCTTTCAAAATGACTTCAATTGAAGCACAAGCGAATCATTCCTCTATGTGAAAAAATGTTGAAAAAGATTTTCTTGCCGTATGCCTTTACATAGATAATCTTTCTACTTCGAGACAAACATAACATGGTGGATGAATTCAAGAAGAAGATGATGAAAGATTTTGAAATGTCAAACTTGGTACCCACGAGATATTTTCTTGGGATTCAAGTAAAGAAAAGCCTGGTAAAAAAATTTCTCTCTCAAGAAAAGTATATTGGTGATCTTCTCAAAAAATTCAAAATGAGTGAGTCCAAGCAATCTCTATTCCAATGGCCTTAAATGAAAAAACTTACAATAATATGATGATGTTGAAAAAGTTGATGTCACACTCTACAAAACAATTGATTGGCTTATTGATTTATCTCAATACAAGGCAAGATATTACATACTCAGTCAGCTCATTATCCAGATTCATGAATGAACAAGTAGACTACATTTTACAGTAGCAAAAAGAATTTTGAGATTCCTTAAAGGAACCAAGCACTATGGCATCAAGTTTAAAAAGGAAAATAATTGCAAACTTGTTGGCTTTACAGATAGCAATTGGGTGGGATCAATTGGTGAAAGCACTACAACAAAACTATGATTTCGCGACAAGAATTTATGCGACATACAAAAAGTTGTTGCAATAAATGACTTAACGCGACACATTTTTAAAGTTTGTCACGAAGATTGTGATGAAAAAAATATGTACCAAAAACTATAAGAAGACATAAAAAGTTGTCGTGAAATATGAGATGTTGCGACAAATAATAAAGAATGTCACCGAAAATATGAGGGAAGCAAGGCGCCAAAATATTTTTGGTGGGAAAATTATGGCGACAAACCTTTTTTTCTTGCAACAAAATGTTTGTGATGCAATAGGGTCTCTTTTTGGCGATAAAAGAAATCTGTTGCTAAAAATTCTATAGTTGGAGGAAAAAAGGGCTACAAGAAAATAACTTTTTTGCAACGGACAAAAAATATTGTAGTAGATTTTTTACAATGCTCACCCATATACATAGAGTCTAATATTCTTGTAGAGTTGAAGGATACTGCAACATGCAATGCATGCCGCAAAAGCCATCAAATGTACGTTATTGTAAAGTTTTTACGATGTATCTTATCCGTTGATTTTATTTTATCTTGTAACATTCTTTGCTGATTGTCTTAACCCTTTTTTTTCTAACATAATTTTTTTTTGTAATAAGTGTTTGTTTTTTCGTCCGGCTAAATTTTAATGTGTTGTTGGAATTACTAAAAAACATTTTTTCTAGAAGATATTGGATTACCAACTTCAACATATGATGCCATGAAAATGCTAAGTGAATTGGGCTTAGGTTACGAGACTATTCATGCATGCAAGTATGATTGTGTATTATTTTGGAAAGAGCATGAATTTGCCACTAGGTGCCCAGAATGTGATGAACCACGATACAAAACCAATTTTGGCAAGGGAAAGAAGGTGCCTCAAAAAGTATTGCGATATTTTCCATTGAAAAAAAGATTACAGAGATTATTCATATCTAGACATACTGCTAAAGATATGAGATGGCATGCAGAAGGCCGAGTTGAGGTAGATGGTATTTTAAGACATCCAGCTGATGGTGAGGCGTGGAAAGAATTTGACAAGCTATACCCAGAATTTATGCAAGATCCTCGCAATGCTAGGTTAGGTCTTGCAACGGATGGCTTCAATCCATTTGGAAACATGCGTAATTCCTAAAGCATGTGGCCAGTTGTTCTAGTGCAATACAATATGCCACCATGGAAGTGCATGAAAGAACCTTTTATTATGATGTCATTGCTAATTCTAGGGCCACATGCGCCAGGAAGAGATATTGATGTTTATTTGAGACCTCTAGTAGATGAGTTGAAAGAATTATGGGAAGTTGGTGTTGACACGTTTGATGCTTATAGTGGTCAAATGTTTTCTATGCATGCAGCTATAATGTGGACCATTAATGATTTGCCTGCTTATGGAAACCTATCAGGATGGAGCACTAAGGGATACAAAGCTTGTCCAATATGTAATGAGAATACTTCTTCGCCTAGGTTACGTAGTAAATATGCTTTATGGGGCATCGACGTTATTTGCCACTTAACCATCCCTGGAGAAAAAGTAAATTACATGATGGTAAATGGGAATTATGACCACCACCAAAAAAGTTATTAGGAGATGATATTTTGAAGCAATTACAAGCTGTGAGGTATGGGAAACCTGGAAAGCACCCAAGTAATAAAGATACAAAAAGGAAACGTACTCCAGATGAGATAAACTGGACAAGAAAAAGCATTTTCTTTGAGTTGGAGTATTGGTCTAAGTTGAAACTAAGGCACAATTTAGATGTAATGCATATTGAGAAGAATGTGTGCGATAATATCGTTGGAAGATTGTTAAATGTTGAAGGGAAGACAAAAGATACGGATAAGGCTAGATTGGATTTGCAAGATATGAAGATTAGAAAAGAATTGCATTTAAAACCACATGGTAATGGATTTTTGAAAGCTCGTTCTTCTTACACGTTAACATTGGAGGAAAAAAAAAATTTGCCAATTTTTGAAATATGTGAAGTTTCCAGATGGATATGCATCAAATATTTCCAAATGTGTTCGAGAAAATGAAGGCAAAATATCAAGTTTAAAAACTCATGATTGTCATGTGTTGTTACAACAACTTCTTCCCGTTGTTATTCGAAAATTTTTGCGAAAGGAGGTGTGTACTGCAATTGTAGAGCTCTGTTGTTTTTTTAAACAATTATGTTCAAGAACATTGAATATCAATGATTTAGAGAAGCTGGAAGAAGGGATTATTATAATTTTATGTAAACTAGAACGAATTTTCCCACCGGCATTTTTTGATGTAATGGTTCATTTAGTTGTTCACCTACCTGAAGAAGCAAAACTTGGAGGTCCAGTTGCATTTAGATGGATGTACCCAATTGAAAGGTAATTGCTAAAATTGCATACATATATACTTGTTCATTGACTTATTATTTTCAAAACTTTTCATGCAATATTTGATGACAGAATATTAGGTCGATATAAGAGTTATGTTAAGAATAAAGCTTGACCCGAAGGATCAATTGCTGAAGCATATATTGTTAATGAGTCTTTGAATTTTTGTTCGATGTATCTCAACGACATTGAAACAAAATTTAATCGACCTGAGCGTAATGACGATGGTGGTACTTCATCTACAAGCTTGTCAGTCTTCTCTCAAAATACTAGACAATTAGGTCACGCAGAACCAAAGTTTCTTTCAAAACAAGAAATTGATAAAGCGTATTGGTATGTCCTAAATAATTGTGATGAAGTTCGACAATATTTAGAGTAAGTTCTTAATCAACTTTTAAATTGTTTTGCTATTAATTATTAATGTGTTGTAGAATTTAATTGCATCTCCTTCTGTAGTGAACACATGGAGCTGTTGCAACAATAAAATCACAACAATTTGGAAAAAAAACAAGAAGAATTGTTTCCCGGTTGGTTTGCTTCACATGTAAGTTATAATGCATGTTCTATTTATTTATTAAATCAACTTAACATTCGTATCTGAAGGTATATTGATTAATATGTTTTTATTAGCACAGATAACGAGATTATATAATCAAAAAGATTCAAGTGTAAGCAAAGAATTATATGCATTAGCATGTAAACCGGATTTCAGAATATTTTCCTATTCGGGTTGTATTGCTAATGGGGTAAGATTCCCTGTTAAAGATCGAGATGATTGTCGTACAACACAAAATAGCGGAGTGATGGTGCCGGGAGATGAGAACATCAACTTTTTCGGTATACTGTGTGATGTTATTGAGTTGGTATATGTTTTTGACTATCGCATAACTTTGTTCCAGTGTAATTGGTACGATAATAATCCAAAGCAAAAAAGAACAGTGGTAGATTATCATCTTACTTCTATCAATGTGAATCACAAATGGTACATGGATGATTCTTATATACTTGGCATCCAAGCACAACAAGTATTTTATATGGAAGATCTTTTGTTGGGTCCACAGTGGAAGGTAGTGGAAAAGGTACAACACAGAGGCATATGGGACATTCCTGAAAAAAATGATGGTGGTAGTGAGCAAGTTATATTTCAGGAAAATGAATCATCAGATATTGTCCTACCAATCCAACAGGAAGATCTTGACTCTCAAGTATGCCATAGAGGAGATGTTGATCCAGATATTATTGAAAACGAAGCAATGCAAATAGATGTGGAATCAATAAATAAAAATATGAATAATGTTATATATGATACTTCGGAAGAGGAAGATGATACATTGAATGAATATTATAGTGAAGATGAGAAATCTCTAGATTGTAACGATGACGACGACGACGAAGACGACGACGACGATGACGATGATGATGGTGATATTGATATTGGTAAGTAAAACATTATTTATATATGTGTGTGTGTGTGTGTGTGTTTTTGTGTAATGTTTTTCTATTTTATTTTTTAATGATTACATTTTTCCCTTTTCTCTACAGATTCGAGTACTGACGATGTATCAACCGATAGTTGATAAGAGTTTTTATTCACAATTCAGGTTAGACTAATCAACTAATGAGATATATTTGATTGTTTATTGTAATGGTTGTTGATCTTGTGTTAATATTCAATGTCAGATATTTGAAATATTTTCTTTAAGCTAATATTTCATTACCTTTTATATGTACATGGTTGACTAAAGTTATGGAGCTTTTCTTTACAGGAATTCACATTTAACCAAAGAACATATTGATGGTCAGTTGAAAGCATATCTTAAGAGTGAAGAATGTTATTTGGGTGTCTCTTGAGTTTTTGTTATTTCTTCCATATTTCTTGTTCTATTTTTTAATTTTTAAGTTTGGTAAATCATTCTAAGTAGTTCGACATTGAAATTACTAGTACTATAGTTTATTTGTATTTGTTTTGATTTTCGAGGTAACCAAGTTTGTAGATAATACCTTGATCTATATTTATTTGGTTGACGGTGATATGTTTTTTTTTTTCCTAGTTTGATATCAATTATATTTTAATAATTGTAGTTAAAGCATGCTCTTCATTAAGTCACGAGTTATTTCTAGTTAAGCAAGTTAAATTTTTATATAAATCTACACCACAATAACGATTCCGTTGCCATGAAAGAAATCGAAAATTGTGTTTAAAATAGAATCTACGACATACGTAAACAAAAATAGAATCAATTAGGCAACAATCGTACATGCTTGAAGCGACAAACCCTTTTTGTTGCGGAATAAATTTAACTACGAGCACAACTTGACACATAAATAAAAGTTCATTGTCACAAAATACTTTTCGTTATAACATTATGTGTCGTAAAATAAAATATGTGACTTATATAAATAATCACGAAATAAATTAGGCAACAACTATACTCATTGCACAAATGATGGTGCAATAGACTATTAGTGTTGCGAAATAAATTTAAAAACAAACATCACTCGTTACATAACATATTGTACTACAAATATTGAATATATTAAAATACACTATGCGACATATCAAATACATTGTAAAACATATTTCACGACAAACATTACTTGTTATTAAAAAATATATTACTACGGGCATGTGTTATCGCAAGATAAAATAGGTGGCAAAAGTTACGCCTTTAAAAGGATATTTGCAACAAATATGTTCCTTGTAAAAATTTTATTGGAATAATTGTTGCAACAAAATACAGTGTCGCCTTTTTATTTTTTCGCGACATAAACGCATCGCGAGGACATTATAGTTACAAATATTGTGTTGCTGTTTCATAGTTTTTGCGGGAAATAAATAATGTTGCGATTTTATTAGTGCGATGAATAGTCAAAAGTAGCCGCAAAATATATTCGGTTACTCAACATTCGCAACAAACATATTTCTCGTAAAAACTTTATTGGAATATTCGTTGCAACAAACGGACTTGTCGTCCTTTAAATTTTTTGCGACATATATACATTGCGACGACATTATGGCTACAAATATTGTGTCGCCATTTCGTATTTTCTGCGTCACGCAAATAGTGTTGTGATTTTATTATTGCAATGAACTGTTGAAAGGTGTCGCTAAACACATTCCGCGACTCATATAGAGCGACAAAACCCGCAACAAACGTATTGCGTCGCTAAATTACTTTTTCGACTAAATCTCATTTTTTGCGACAACCTTTTTTTGTCGCGAAATCGGTTATTTTTTGTAATGAAGAAAGAGTACTTCTACATACATCTTTTGCCTTGGATCAAACGTAATTTCTTGGAGTTCAAAATATATGGTTATTAAAATATAACAACAACTAATTAGTGAAAATAATTTAAATAGTTGAGAGATTAATTCATTTACGCCTAAAACGTATGAGAACAATCAACTACATTCATAAACATGGAATTTAATTAATTTGATTCAATGAATATCGAAAAAGAATAATTTATATACATATGTATATGAACTAACAGATATAGAAAATAATAATTTATATATATTTAGACAAAGGGTGTTATCGTAGATTAAATGAATAATATTATAAATAAAAAAGTATACATGAACTTGAATAATTTATTTACTCATATAGTAAGTGAATAGCCCCCAAATTACATAAAGTGTACATGAACTTGAAAAATCAAACTTAATTCTCACTAAAAATATTTGAAAATAATTTCATCATCTATAAGATGATTACAAATTATATTCTACCTAGACGATCTTATCTTAAAGAAATCTAATCAAGCAACTCAAATTACGCGGCCTTCCTACCAGGAGTCCATTGCATTATCGGCAAGAGCTAAGTGCATTACTTTGCTTATGGATTGACCGTAGGAGACCGTGAGTTTTATTTAAATAAACACCCTTTCCCACTCAATACTTTAACATAATGGATTTGAACTTTAAATAATTACCAATTATTCACATTAATCAGATTAACATACAATTTCGTTATTACAAATTTTTCATCCTGAAAATTTTAATTTAAATTAAATTAATCAAGAAAAACTGGTATACAATGATATGCTTCGTATTTATAGTATCATGAGTGATATCATAAATAAATTTATATGACATGGTATCAAGAGCAAGAATATTTTAAAAAATAATAGCATCCATAAGGCGATAAAATTAATAATTACTTGTGGCCCAAAAAGAATCAAGAATTAAATTAAAAACTAATTGGATAGGTAATCTAAATCTCCAACTAAAAAAATCTTCAAGAATCCAACAATAGCAACCCAAACAACAAAGGACTCTGCCATCGTACCTAAAAAATTAATTTTGAAATTTACTTTCTTTCTCTCTTTTTTTAAAACTCTATAGAACAAAAAAAAATTGTCTGTGCAGATCAATTTGCACATGTACGAAAGACAAATTTACTGTCTACCATGGCAGACATGTTATTTAATCTGTCTGCTTTTTTTATTGCAATTCCTTAATCTCTTTCTTCATGTCTTCTAGGTCTTCAATCTTTATTCGATTTACAATATTCAACAATTACAAGAATAACATAATTCCTATGCCTCGTAGGCTCACAATTTTGAATCTAATTGGAATAAAAATTAAATCAAGATGATAGAGTCATAATCCACATATCTTGTTATAGACTCGAAATAACGAATTACAATCAAGAACTAGCCATAAATAATTGGTTCACAATTTAAAATAATACAATCAATCAATCATCACATAGTAAAAGATTCCTAGACATCGCTCAACTTAAGTATCATTTTCTTCAACGGTCCTATGAACTAATCATGATGTCGAAGTTTAGCTGTCGCTAAATACTAAGCTCAGATTTTAACAGTTCAAAAGAAAATACTTAAGTAATCACTCTACCCATTTTCCAGGTGACGATTGTTGGGTCCGAACCGTACACTTGCGGTGGGTTTTAAAATTGAAAGAAACATTTTGTGAACACTAATATAGAAATAAAAATATTCCCATATCAAATAAAATTGTTTTTACTTTATTTATTTCAATTATTTATTATCGAGTTTGTGAATTAAAGTGCCTATGTTCACTTGTGATAACTTAAGTTGGGTATTTGATAGTGAAGTCCAGTGTTATATCATTTATATTTTGATTATAGATAATTTGTTTACAACCTATGTATAAGGGTTAGCACCTTATAATAGAAGGTCGTAGTTGATTAATTCAATATTCAGGCTTGTGATTTGTCCTTATCATAGAAATAGTTAAATGTAACTCTAGTACACTTGAAGTGTATTGAATGGACCCCATGTTGACTTTATTTCTATAGCATGACCGTGTGAAGAATTAAATTCCATTTGACTACTGTGAATTTCATCTGAATCCCTTAACGGGATTATATATATTTTTCATGATTTTAATGATTCTTTGATTTATCAATGGGTGAGATAAATTTAGTTTTCAAATATCTCGATGAGTTGGGAACATGGGAATGTGCGAAGTAGAAAACATGAATTCTTATCAGGAAACGTCATCCTGAAAAATGGGTAAAGTGGTTACTTAAGTATTTTTTCTGTTGAATGGTTAAAACATGAGCTCAATGTTTAGCTAATGTTGAACTTCAACATCTGTGATTAATTCACTGGACTGTTGAAGAAAATGATATTTAAGTTAGTGGGGATAATTAAAAGGGCAAATGGTTATTTATATTCATACCTAATTATTGGATATAGGACGGGGATAAAATACATATACTACAGGTTAGAGAAAAGTGTTACAAATTTATTAACTTTTGTGATCTTATATATTTCGAGAGTTCAATCTTTTGTTTTTAGTGGAAAAAACAAAGACTAATAATTAGATTAGGTGGTCTAGGGTCAACTAGACATGATCTAAATTTTAGTGTTTGGATTATATATGTCCAATCAAGTCCTGTGGTTGCTCCATAATGTATTGAAACTTGATTATGATAATTATAATAGTTTTGGGCTTAATTATAATTACAATAAAATTTTTGTACTAAGTTGTGATTACTATGAAGGTTGTAAACTTATTTATAAATGTAATTGAAGTTCTAGAACTACACCCGTAATTGAATGTAAACTAATTGGATTAAAACTCTTGCTTGGATTTTAATTAAAATTCTTATTTGAATGTGGAATTGTTATTATACAAGGATCGTAACTATTCTATCTCTATAAATAGAGATTGGATGGAAACTAGACATTCTATGGGATTATACAACAATCATAATACATAATTCCACAGTGTTCAAATTTGAAGAGAGAAGAAGATATAGAAAAATTTTATTTTTCTTGTTTTTATAAATTGTCCAAATCAAGAATTAGTTTATTAATTTATTTAAAAGAAGTTAAAAGAAGGTAGCCAACCACCAATGTAGTTTTGACTAAGGAGAATACCATAGAAGACTTGGAGATTTGAAGCATCAAGTTCTTGCAATTAAAAGCTGAAAGTACGTGATTTGAAAAGCTGAAAGTTTGTGATTCAAAATTAATTCAATAATTGATCAACGAATTTGGGTAAAAATTCAAATAATTTAATCTTGACATAATATATACATGAACATCTAGATAATCTTATTTATCGAATTAAAGAAATTTTTAATTTTTGGAAATTTTCGCTTTCGTATTTCAACAATTGTTATCAGAGCAATCTAGATCGTTCATGTGCTTGTTATTTCTAAATTTTGATTGCATATTTTGGTCGTGCGATATCCAAGAATATTTTACTATGTGATGATTGAATGGTTGAATTATTCCAAATTGTGATCCAATTATTTGTAGTTAGTTCTAGATGTAATTCGTTGTTCCAAGTTTGTAACAAAATATGTGGATTACAACTCCATTATTTTGATTTAATTTTTATTTCAATTTGATTCAAAATTGTAAGCTTACGGGACATAGGAATTTTTGTAATTCCTGTAATTGTTGCATCTTGTAAATGATTGAAGATTGAAGACAAAGACTTGAAAACAGATGACTGGAAACAAAAATTCCAAATTTTATTTAAAAAGAAAAAAGAAAAAAAAATTATAGACATATTAATTGTCTACCAGGAAAGAGTTTCGGGCAAACAATTTTGATTGTCTATCGATAGGCAGACAGATTTCTCTACTTGCATGACAGATAGTTTTCTGTCTTTACACGTGCAAACAGATTTCCTTTGCACGTGCAAACAGATTTTGACATGTAGTTTTGGCTCTGGTTTGGTTTTTTGGAATCGGATCGAATATGAAAAGTTCGATTTCAAAATTAATTTTTACAAGTACAATAAGCAAAGTAATACGCTTGCCTCGTGTCAGTAATATAATAGACTCCCTATAGGAGGGCCATGGTTCGACCTGCTTGATTGGATTTCTTTATGATAAGATCGTCTAGATAGAATATAATTTGTGACCATCTTATAGATAACGAAAGTATTTTCAAGTATTTGGGGATTGAGACAAAGTTAAACATTCGAATCGGAATTATCTATATACCTCCTATAGAGGCTCTCGTTTATAATTTTGGTGACCAAATAAAACGATGCTAGGCTTAATATTGACATTTATTATCAGATACATTTTGCCTGGCAAGAGGGTCTCAGCTTGATCAATGGACACATTGACCTTTCCTATAAAGAGGCATGTTGGATTACAAGGATCGAGCCATCATTACAGTATTGTAGTTAAATGGATCTATACATGCATTTATGCATCATATGCTAAATTTTTATTCGCTACAGTTAAATGGATCTACATATGCATACATGCATCATATGTTAAATTTTTATTCGCTACTCAATTTTAATATGCAATAAATTGTTATTTTTCAACAAAATGTCTCTCAGCTAATTTTTCATTAATCTAAAACAAAACGAACTCGCTGGGGATAATTAAGCTTATTGCCCAAAAACTTAATTTTGTGCTCAAAGAAGAATATCCCGAGGATCCTACTGAGATAACAGACAAGTCCAAGAGGACCGCATATGATAAGTGGATCGTAGCTGGCAAGATGGCTCATTATTACATTTTGGTATCTACGTAAAACGTGTTATAGAATAAGCTTAAAAGTCAAGTGACCTCTTATGACATACTAGAAAAATCCTAGAAGGCATGTTTGGACATCAAAGTAGGAGGGCTCATTTTGAGGCCACTCTTACCTTACAAAACATCTGCATGAAACCAGGAATGCCTGTGAAGGATCATATGTTGACTATGATTGCACATTTCAACGTAGCAAAAAATTTAGGTACAACTATTGATTAAGAAACTCAAGTTGATATGGTATTGAATCCTTTATCTGATATGTTTTCATTGATTACTATGGACTATCACTTGTACAAGACGAATATGTCATTGACTGAGTTGAAGAATGAGTTGCGAAATGTGAAAAGTGGTCTTAAGGGTAAGGGTGGCTATGCTTATGCGGTAGTTGCTAGCTCGTGTAGTTCCAAGCTAAAAGGCGGAGTTGGAAAGAAGATGAAAAGATCTAACAAGAAGCTAAGTATGAACAAAAAGCCCAAATCAAAAGGAACCTTGAAAGGCAAGTGTTTCCACTGGGTCGTAAAGGACACTGGAAAAATGAGTACCCCGTTGCACTAGCTAAAAAGTAAGGTGTTGGTGAGTTTTTTATTACTTAGTCATTTTTGGTGGTTGATTCTACAAATTCTTGGCTCATAAACTCTGGAGCTACCAATCATATGTGCATGTCTATGCAGGTGCTTTAGGAGAGCAGAAGACTCAGTGAGGGCCAGTTTAAAATTACTGTCGATACAGGAACTATAGTTTCAACAAGAGTAGTAAGAGTAGTTTACTTTTAGTTCAGTAGCGTTGGGCGTTTAATTCATAAAGACTATTATTATGTCCCACTTATGAAGCATAATTTGATTTCCATTTCATGTTTAATAGGGCAAGGTTATTCTGTAAATTTTACGCATGATGCGTTTTATATTTTAAGGAATAAAGCTCATATTTGTGCTAGAGATTTGATGAATGGTCTTGATGTTTTAAATTTTGCCACAAATGAAATAAATGTTACTTCTACAAAACATAAACAAATATCATACCATGCTAGTGATACATATTTATATATATATATATATATATATATATAAGAGAGAGAGAGAGAGAGTGGGAGCAATTCTATCCCATCAATTCCTGAAATATAATCACATGACAGACAATTTACTGTCATAAGTACCTAAACAATGTACCTTGAGTGAGAAAGATGAGTCATCATTCAATCCGACAGATCGAGTGAAAGTTGAAGGTATTGAGGAGGTAATGGCATCACCTAATGGTAATACCAACATTGATACAAATGGTATAATTCCAAACAATGCTATAGTCTAGGATCCACCACTCCTCAGAAAAAGTCAAAGTCATCATACCACCTTCTAAGTACTTGTTAGTAGGAAAGTCCAATCAGGGGATCTTCAAAATACAAGTTGATAATTCAACTTCATTTAAGGAGGCTATGAGTGATGTGGATTCAGATTTATGACAACAAGCTATGAATATTGAAATAGAATATATGCATTCCAATCAGGTCTAAGAACTTGTAGATACACCAGAAAGGATAAAACATATTGGATGCAAGTGGCTCTATAGAAGAAAGAAAGGAGCAGACAGAAAAGTGGAAACTTTTAAAGTAAGGTTAGTGGTAAAAGGGTTTACCCAATGAGAAGGTATTAACTAAGAGGAGACCTTCTCACCTATGGTTATGCTTAAGTCTATCTAGATTCTTTTATCCATTGCTGTTCATTTTAATTATGAGGTGTGGCAAAGGAATGTCAAGACAGCAATTATGAATGGTTGTTGGTATGGTGAGTCGATATCAATCTAATCCTGGATAGAAACATTAGATAGCTATAAAGCATATGCTTAAGTACCTTCGAAGGACAAGGAATCACATGCCAGTTCATTCATTACTAGATCTTGGTCCATTGGATTATATAGATTCAAACTTCCAGGTTGATGAACTCTTGCAAGTATACATTAGGATCACTATTTATACTTGGTGGTGGGCCATTATTTGGAGAAGTATCAAACAATCATGTATTATGGAGGCTAAGTATGTTAAGCTTGTGAAGTCACTAAAGAAGCAATGTAGCTCAAAAAATTCCTAGTAGATATCAAGGTGGTACTTGTATCTACACAAGCCATGACACTGTACTATGATAACAGTGGGGCGGTAGCAAATAATTAAGAACCAAGGAGTCATTAGAAGGGTAAACATATTGACGAAAATATCATCTCTTAAGAGAGATAGTAAAGGAGATATGATCGTTAGTAAAGTTGCTACTGGGGATAACATTGTGAATCCATTTACCAAGAGCTTATTGGCTAAAGTTTTCAATGGACATGTGCAAACATGTGGTTATAAAGACATGATACGTATACTCTAGGACAAGTAAGAGATTTTTTGGACAGTGTAACCATATAGTATAGTTTTGTTGATGTAAAAATAACAATATTCTATATCAAATAAAATTGTTTTTACTTTATTTATTGCGATTATTTATTACTCTAATACCAATTGTTGGAATGCATAAGCGAAATTATCTAGAAATTAAAAAATTCTTTAATTCAATAAACAAGATCGTCTCGATATTCAAATGTATGTTTTCTCAAGAATAAATTATTCAACTTTTACTGAAATTCGATTATAAATTCTTGAATTAATTTTGAATTATAAAACTTTTTGGATCACGAACTTCTAGCTTTTTAATTCTAAGAACTTGATACTTCAAACTCCAAGTCTTCTATGGTATTCTCCAAAGTTAAAACTACACCGGTGGATGAGCATCTTTTTTTAATTAAATCAAGAAACTAATACTTGAATTGGACAATTAAAAAGCAAGAAAAATAATAACTTTGTCCTCTTTCCAAATTTGAACGCTATTGAATTATGTATTATAATTACTGTACAATTCCATATAATATCTAGTTTCCATAGAATATCTATTTATAGAGATAGAATAGTTACAATTATTATATAATAATAATTTCACATTCATATAAGAGTTCTAATTAAAATTCAAGTAGAAGTTTTAATTAAAGTTCAAATCCAATTAGTTTACATTTAACTACATGTGTAGCCCTAAAACTTTAATTACAAATGTAACTAAGTTTACAACTTTCATAGTAATTACAACAAGTACAAAACTTTATTGTAATTACAATTAAGTCCAAAACTATTATAATTACCGTAATTAAGTTACAATACTCTATAGAGCTACCATAAGGACTTGATTGGACGTATACTATCCAAACTCCAATAACTAGATCTTGATTGGTCGACCCTAGGCCATCCAATCTAATTATTAATCATTGTTTTTTCTACTAAAGGCAAAAGACTGAACACTTGGAATATATAAGATCATAGAAGCCAATAAATCTGTAATACTTTCCTCTGACTGCCGTGTATGTATTTTATCCTCATATGAGATCCGATAACAAAGTGCGACCATAAATGACTGTTTTCCTTGCTAATTATTCTCACTAACTTAAGTACCATTTTCTTCAACGATCATGTGAACTAGTGTCAAAATTTAGCCGTCGCTAAACATTGAGCTCATATTTTAACCGTTCAATAGAAAATCCTTAAATAGCCACTCTATCCATTTTTCATGGTGACGGTTCCCGACACGAATTTATATTCTCTACTCCACTCATTCTCAAGTTCTCAATACATCGAGATATTTAACCTATCAAATTGATATCACCCATTGATGAATCAAAAAACCATTAAAATCAACAAAAGTTATACACAATTCTGTCAAGGGATTTAGATGAAATACACAGCGATC
This sequence comes from Olea europaea var. sylvestris, assembly GCF_002742605.1. Taxonomy (NCBI): domain Eukaryota; kingdom Viridiplantae; phylum Streptophyta; class Magnoliopsida; order Lamiales; family Oleaceae; genus Olea; species Olea europaea. The sequence goes on from NW_019235742.1 coordinate 623,066, forward strand.
AAGTGGAATTCAATTCTCCGTAGGGTTATGCTATATAATTTAATTGGACACGCTGTCTGATCAATACATTTCAAATGTACTAGTGTCACCTTTAGAGTATATGTACCATGTCTTGTAGATGTCCCTAGAAAATTGGCGATAGGTTCTTGGTAAATGAATCTGCAAGATTATCCAAGTAGCAGTCTTACTGACAACCACATTTTCTCTACCAATTCTCTCTCTTAAGTGATGATATTTCCATTCAATGTATTTACATCTTTGATGACTCTTGGTTCTTTAGAATTTGTAATAGTTCTACTGTAATCCCAATACAGTGTAAAGAGCTATACAGATGCAGGCACCACCTCGATGACCGTAAGGATTTTCTATCATACAGCTAATTTGGTAGCTTCAAAAGCTGCCATATACTTGGCATCAATGATGGAATCAACAATGCATGATTGCTTGATATTTCTCCAAATAATGGCCCAACCATCTAGTGTAAACAACAATATCGATGTAGGCATATGATAGTCTTCATCACTCTAGAAGTCTAAATCCTTTTAACCTATTGAAATATCTAGCAATGAGCATATAATTTCTTGTTCTCTAGAGGTACTAAAAGATATGCTTTATCGCCATTCAATGTTTCGATCTTGAGGTTAAATAGATTTCGACTCACCGTACCAATAGTATGACAAATGCCAAGTCTATTATATAACATAGCATACATGAGACTTCTTATTGCCAACGTATAAGGTATCCTTCTCATTTACTCAATCTCTTTAGGAATACCCATGGACAGATCCTTAAAGAGTTGGATTTGATGCCTGAGGGCAAAATCTTGCATCGCAAATCTGACAAGTATCTTGTTAACATATAAGACCTGGGACAAAAGCTGTCATATTGTTCTTTCGATCTCTCAGGATCTGAAACTTAGAACATAGCTAGCATCATTAAGTTCTTTATATGAAACTATTGGGCCAACGATGCTTTTATAGACAATAACGCACCCACATTATTTCTAATGAGTATAATATCATCTACATAAGCACTAGAAAAAATAAAATTTTGTCTTGTATATTCTTATAGATACAAGGTTCATCAAAAGTCTTGACGAAAATCATATGTCTTAATCACTTTGTTAATCCATAAATAGATTATTTCATCCACATTATCGATAACCTCTTTATGTGAATTCGGATCATCAACTTGTACAATGGAGATCACCAAATTGGACTCTCTACTCCACAAGTACCTTGAAGGTAAATTGATAATCATTCGACTTTATCTAAAGGTCAATTGATCTAGGACTGTGGTGTCATTTGGAACATAATATTTTCATCAATACTGGTATTACCATTAGGTGACGCATTATCTCCTCATTACATTCAATGTCTATTGATCTATTGGATCATATGACAATTCATCATCTTTCCCACTCAGATCACATTGTCAATATATATTTGAAACCATGGGATGTCTGTCCCAGGTTGTATTCTAGGAATTGATGGGATAAAATTGCTCCTACTTATTTCTTCCAACACGATCTTATTCTTGGACTGACGATTATTAATATACGTATCCTCCAGGAAGGTTACATTTGTGCTAACAATAACCTTCCTATCTAGAGGACTAAAGTTATCCCTTTGTATTTTTAGGATATCCCAAAAACAAGCACATCTTTGACCTAGACAACTTTTTCTACTTTCTCTTTCAGCACATGAGCTGGAACCTCAGATTTTGTATGTGATGCAAACAGGACTTGAAACCATTCCAGAATTTCAAAAAAGTCTTGAGACCAGACTTAGAAGGAACTGAGTTAAGAATATATCCAATTATTTTTGGTGTATATCCCAAAATGAGATAGATATAGTTGTGAAACTCTTCATTGATGTAACCATATCTAACAATGTCGTGTTTTTTCATTATAAACTACTATTCTGTTGAGGTACACTAGGCGTATTTGATTAAGAAACAATACCATTTTCTGTTAAGTTGCCCTTGAATTCTCTGAAAAGGTATTCACCACTCGATCATATCGAAATATGTTAATACTCTTATACAAATGTTTCTCGATCTTATTCGTATACTCTTTTGATTTCTCAAAACATTAGGTAAACGTATTTGAACCTAGAGTAATCATTTGTAAAGAAATACTCATAATTCCTCTTCTCAAGTGTACTCATAGGTCCACACATATCAGAATGCACTAATTTCAATACATTTTAGGCTCTATCCTTTTGTTTAAAAAGGATATCTTAGTCATATTGTCTTTCAAACACAACTCACAAACTGTCAATGGTTGATCTTAATCGAGTTGAGAGAACCATCTCTAGTCAGTTTATATTCGGTTAAGGTTGATTTGTCTAGGATACCATAGATATGTATCACTAGTACGGTACGACATTTTTATGGTATTCAAGAGTAACATTTTTATTTCACATGTGGGAATAGTTTAAAATATAAAGAATATTAATCAAACATCCAGCACAAACAGGAACTTTATTCATTAAAATGCTAAGAGCATCACACGCTGATTTTTTATAGAATAAGAAAACAAATTTTTGCTTCTTCGCTAGATGTAATAACAGTCTCTAAAAATCAAACACCTATCCCGATGAAAATAAAAATGAAATACTCATGAGTTCTTATGAAAATTCTTGCTCTTGTGCCAACTATAATTTTAAACTGACATTCAATGAGTTTCTACTTTCCTAAAGCACTTGCATTGACATACGTATATGATTAATGGTTTCAAAATCTGCAACTCAGGGATCTATAGTCATATGCACTTTGCTTTCTAGCTGGTGTATTTGGGCAGTCATTCTCTAGTATCTTTTTTCGATCGCAATTAAAACACTTGCCTCAAGACTTTCTATCTACTTTTGATCTTTTGTTGCTCTCATACTTATTGATAGCTTTCTTTCTCTTCTTCCAAAGTCTACCTATATGGCTTGGAACCAGAAGAGTCATCAAATGATACATGAACATTGTCATTATACCATTAAGACTACTTTCCACATTACAACTATCATTAATCAATCAATGGTATATTCATCTAGTGCAAGTGATAATCTATAGTAAACTATGAAAAATTATCAAGTAAAGAATTCAATACCATGTTAAAAGCTGATTATTCTTGATAGATAGTTTCATCCAGACACTTAACCATGTTTGAAGTATACAATTATAGTCAAACTATGAAACTTTCCAAGCACTCTTGATTTCATAAGGTACAAATGACTTCAAAAGAGCTTTCCTACTCTGATGATCAAACATGCCCTAATGGGTCTCTAGTATGTAATGAGAGGTACTTTGATTTTCAAGTCTTTGTTGTAACATGTTTGACATCGAAGTCAAAATGAAACAACTAGACATCTTGTCTGCAATCTCCCACTCAACATACCTAGCCTTTTAGACTTGTCATATGGTCTTAGTAGGTTCATCAAGATATTCGTTAAGCATAAAATTAAGTTTTTCTACATTGAACACAATCATTAAATTATGTTTTCAATCCACATAATTTTTTCCAATTAGTTGGCTTCGTTTTAGAATAACAAAAAAATTGGCCAAATGATATTTTGCATAAAAATAATCTTACATTGCATATTAAAATTGAGCAGTAACTAACAATTTAGCATATGATGCATAAATGACATATAGATCCATTTAGTTACAATAATGTAACGATTACTTGATCCTTGTAATCCAAGAGGCCTCTCTTTATAAGAAAGGTCACTATATTCACTTATCAAGTTGGGACCCTCCCACAAGACAAATCATATCTGCAAATGTCTATATAAGTTTAATATCATTTTATTTGGTCACCAAAATCATAAATGAGATTCCTTATAGGAGGTTCGCAAATAATCTCGATTTGAGTGTATAACCTTTGTCTAAAACTCGAGATACTTGAACATAATTTTACCATTTATAGGATGATCACAAATTATATTCTTATCTAAATGATCTTACCATGAAGGAATCCAATCATGCAACTTAAACTATGAGGTCCTCCTATAGGGAGTCCGTTGTATTATCAGCACGAGGTAAACATGTTATCTTGCTTATGGATTGACCAAAGGGGACCATGAGTTTTTATAAACACTCGCTCCCACTCAATATTTTAAAATAATGGATTTTAATTTAAATAATTACCAAATGTTCAAATTAATTAAGTTAATATACAAGATAATTATTACAATTTTTCCTTCCAAAAAAATTTAATCTAAATTAAATTAATCAAGAAAATTTTAAATAATTATAAACTATTGATATTAATCAAATTAATATATAGTTTAACGATAAAGATTTTTCAATTAGTTTGCTTTTAATTACATGTGTAGTCCTAGAATTTCAATTACAATTATAATTAAGTTTACAACATTTATAGTAAATACAACTAAATAAAAAACTTTTTTCTAATTACAATTAAGTACAAAACTATTATAATTACCGTAATTAAGTTACAATACATTATAGAGCTGCCATATGGACCTGATCGGACATATATTATCCAAGCTCCAATAATTAGATCGTGTCTAGTCGACCTTAGGCCACAAATCTAATTGTTAGTCTTTGTTTTCCCGCTAAAGGCAAAAGATTGAACTCTTGGAATATATAAGACCACAGAAGCCAATACATTTGTAATACCTTCCATTGACCTACCGTATATGTATTTTATCCCCGTTTGATATTCAATAATTAGGTGTCACCATAAATGATCGTTTTGTCTTTCTAATTATTTTCACTAACTGATAAAGAATTCAACTTGACCAATCAAATTGATATCATCCACTAATGAATCAAAGAACCATTAAAATCACCAAAAGATATACATAATCCTATTAAGGAATTTAGATGAAATACACAGTGGTAAAGTGAAATTCAATTCTCCGCACAATCATGCTATAGAATTAAATTTAGCATACAGTCCGTTCAATATACTTCAAGTGTACTAGTGTTACCTTTAACTATTTCTGTGATAAGGACAAATCACAAAATTGAATAGTGGATTGGTTAACACTACAACCTTCCAATATTATTGTAGTGGAATGTACCCTAATCGTCCTAAACAATTGATGTGCTTAGTAATAATAAATTTAACATGCAGTTAAGTTCCATTAAAATTTCATTAATTTGTATGATATTTTTAATGTATTGCATGCTTATAATTTGGGTAACAATCTCCTCTTGTTCCAACAATCCATCATTTTATATTCATTTTAGTTGGGTTTATTCAAAGTTAATTTATTTTACTTCAATTTCTAATTAATTGACTCCTATTTCAGGATAAAAATCGTTGATGGAGCCAAATCAGAGATTTAATTATTCATTGAACAAGAATTAAGCAAATTATTAGGGTCAAGTCAAATTAGCATAGTTATGACCCTTAATTATTGAGTCCTTTAAAAGTAAAGAACTAGGACCTACGATTACACTTCCAATAAAACACAAAAAAAATTCCATATCGTTTTCTAATTGAATTAGTATTCAAATCGCCATTCTTGTTGGCTACGTCTTCTGGAAGCTGGAATTCTTACAGTCGAAGGTATAATCATTTCTTCATTTTCCCCCGAGGGGGACATAGGGGGGAAAGCGTTTAGGGCTGCTCTCCAAGGCATATTTTATGGTTATTTCAGTGTTAAACATGATATTGGGCAATTGAAATTCGTAAAATTAAATGAATAAGCATATGAAAGTATTACACACACATGTGTGCATGTGTATATATAGGTACTTTAGAACCCATTTATGGTATTGAGCATGAATCACTTTGTTTTTTCTTTTTCTTTTTTATTTGGCTATTTGATTTTTTTAAATTAATTTTAACATTTTATAGCTAAGAGTTGATAATTATATTTCCTCAAATAAATAGTTAAACGAATGAAGTTCATATATATGTGTATTAAGTTCTAAATTATAAGAAAACTCTTGTTAATTGGCATGAATGAATCATTGCGGCATAAACATGCTAAACAAAGAAGTAACTTTGTACTTAGGTTAGAAAAATGATCATTCAACTCTTGAAATTACATTTCAATGATAGAATAGGATAAAGCCACACGGAAACAATGAAAATTTGTAATTTCTTCAATATGCCGTAAGTGACCTAGGCACACATTATCCATATCAGGAACATCAATATTATGCTTTTGATAAAAAGAAATGATTTCATCCAAGAAAGGAATCCCACTCATTGTCGCTCATCTCTTGGAGTCTTTGTTTGCATATTATCACTAAACTCATGACATTTATAATATCTTGATCTTTTCTTTGTAATGCCTTAGATAATTCATTTGAAATCCCTAGATGGTTATCATGAGATGTAGATTAAACACAAACTCAAATGATTACATCGAGTCCAGTATATTATCAGCCTCACATATTTGTTCAC